>NC_068301.1:40978864-41041364 GCF_025860055.1 Xyrauchen texanus | reverse complement strand
GCAAACTGAAAGCTGATTTGTGCTTTTAGAGACTGAGTTATTTCAAATACATACTTATGTCATACTAGAGACTGATTTGTTCAACCTAAAGACTGATTGACTTAACTGTGATTTGTTTTCTGTATTTTCTGATTATTTTTCTGTTGTTAATTGCTCTGTATTGTGAATTTAAGGATATATTGGCGAATTGAAACGAAATTTAAGTGGTTTGATTTGAATATCAAATGTAAACAAATTTCTGGGAATATAAGAGAGCAATAAATGCATAAAAAATAAATAATTTGACTAAAATAGGTTTTCACTAGGGAACAAAATTAGTTTAAATAATTAAGGAATAAAAAGGGAATTAATTAGTAAAAACCTAAAAGTAAGTTTAAAAGAGTTCAATTAGTAAGCGGAATCATAAAATTAGTAAGCTGAATCATAAAATTAGACTAAAATAGAGTAAATAAGATTTGATAATTAAATAAGAGTTCATAATTCTTTAGAAATAAAGACTAATCATAGAAACTAATTTATTTTCATGAAATATTTTTATTTTTGCTCATTGTTTACAGTAACATTGCTGTTATTGATGTTTGTTTTATTTATTTTTTTGGAAAAAGTAAACAGTCACTGCAATACTTTTCAATATAAACCACTGAATGGTTTAAACTCATCTTTATTGTCTGTCTGTTCATTCCATTCTCACTACGGCTCCCTACGAACCTAGGCACTGGTCCACACCACCCTTATACGAGCTTAACCTGGTGCACTAAGGGTGGGCGTTACAGTTTTGGCGAGCCAGCCAGAAGCCGTAAGTAGAGAAATACCCTAGTAACAAAGAACAGACAACTATAAAGAGACAGTAAACATTGACTATGGAAGTCGTTGAACATGAAAATGTAAAAGTTCCAAACTCACTCATTGTGAGTGGGGTGACAAATACTGAGAGAGATAATGATCTGACTGAACATCTCAGCAGATATGGGCACATTGGTAGGATTTTACACCTGGACAGCCCCATGTCCCCATATAACAAAAATGTGATAATTGAGTATGAGAGTGGGGTCGCTCTTAAAAATTTGGAGCCTCAGCTACCATTCATTTTTGAAAGCCCACATCAGCCCAACCTCAAATATGAGGTTAAGGCTTTGTCCAGTGTTTATGTCCCGACAGTTGCTAGCAGTGCTACAACATGCTATATGCAGGAACTAAAACGCATTGCCAAGCTTAGCGGCAAATCGTTTGAAGACCTCTTAAATGAGGAGCTTTCAAAGTGTCAAGAGCCCGTATCTCAAAATAAAGATGTCCAAATGAACAAAGTGAGTGCTCCCGAAACGCAGTCACTCGCAAATACTATGCCTGAGATACAGTCAGATTTTTCTCAGGTCAGCTTAGCTCAGGGGAACCAAGAAGCATCAGTTGGTGTCTCGAGTGAAACTCCCTTTATTCCATTAACTAGAATCTCTGTGCCTAATGTGAATCCAGCAGAAGTACAGCGTGTTGTGGTTGAGCATATCGTGAAAAGCGAGGATGCTGCTTCGCACACACATGCCCTCCTTAAGCTAAGGTTCTTTTCTGGAAGGTCCCCTCACCCAGGGAACAAGGTAGACTATGATATGTGGCATAATAGTGTTGAACTCATGCTACAAGATCCTTCCATTTCTGATTTAACCCGATCCAGAAAAATAATTGACAGCCTTTTACCTCCAGCTGCAGATATTGTCAGAACACTGGGTTCACATGCTACACCCAGAGCTTATCTTGATCTTTTAGATTCAGCTTTTGGCACCGTGGAGGATGGTGATGATCTGTTTGCAAAATTTTTGAATACTTTGCAGGACGCTGGAGAAAAACCAGTTCAGTTCTTGCAGCGGCTGCAAGTGGCTTTGATGATGGCCATTAAAAGAGGTGGTGTTTCCTCCAGTGAGGCTGATCGACACTTGCTGAGGCAGTTTTGTAGGGGATGCTAGGACAATACCCTCATTTCAGAGTTTCAGCTTGAACAAAGGAAAAATGATCCCCTTCCTTTTTCTGAGTTCTTACTGCTGCTGCGTACGACAGAAGACAAGCAGAGTACAAAAGAGTTTCGTATGAGAAAGCATCTTGGGGCATCTAAGCCACGCACTTCTTCTTACTCTTTGTGTGCCACCACACAAGACGAAGTGTCAACGCAAGCTACTGTTTCTGACTTGAAGAAGCAAGTTGCAGAGCTTCAAGGTCAGGTGGAAAAACTAAAAAAAGCCAAAGCGCAAACCAAAGGGTTTAACGAAAGTACGGTTCATGACTTGCACAACCAAGTAGCAGAATTACAGAGTCAAATAGTTGCTGTTAGGTCAGTAAAGCCAGCAACCACAAAACCCGCTGTAAAAGTTAGCAGATCGCAGTCTGTGCAAACAAACTTGGGTGATGTTTCCCACAGTTTTTCTAAGACGCTAATGAGTAAACCTAAGCCCTGGTACTGCTTTCGATGTGGTGAGGATGGCCATATTGCTTCTACATGTGATAATGTTGCAAACCCTGCTTTGGTAGCCTCCAAAAGAAAGCTTCTAAAGGAAAAGCAGTCTGCCTGGGGGGCTCAAGTTGAGTCATCCCATTCTTTTCATTTAAACTAGAGTCAGCGCCGGTTGTGGGACAAACGGGGGCTGGAAAAAGTACCAGAGGTCCCAAAAAGTACAAGAGTAGAAGTTGTAATTGGCATGTTAACACCAAGTACAAACCTTTTGTTCTCCCAAAGGGTTTGGTTGGTGCAAAATGTACTGCTGAAGTTCTTATTGCAGGCAGTAGATGCAATTGTCTTCTAGATACAGGTTCACAAGTGACCACTGTTTCTCAGACATACTATGAGCAGAATATGTCACATTTGAAAATCAAGCCTCTTGAAAACCTTGAGGTAGAAGCAGCAAATGGTCAGCTTGTTCCGTATCTCGGGTATATCGAGGTAGATTTAGTGTTCCCCAAGGCATTCCTTGGAACTGAAATGAAACTTTCCACCCTTGCCTTGGTCACTACAGATAGTAAGAGTAGTACTCAGCCTTCTGTACTCATAGGCTCAAGCAGAAAGCCAATAGCAGTGTTGGATCAGTGCGGCTGTCTGGTGCAAAGCCTGAAGTGGTTCCTGCCGGAAATAGTATTGTTCTTGAAGGCTCAGTCAGCACACAAGAGCAGTTCACAGACAAATGGGTTTTGATGGAGCCTCCTTCCGAGTCATTCTTGCCAGGTGGTCTCTTGTGTACGTCTAGTCACACTTCCTTCTAAGGTGTCACGGAAAATCCCAGTAATCCTAAAAAATGAGACCGAACATGACATTGTAATCCCTGTAAAGTGTGTCATTGCAGAATTACTTTCATTACAGAGTGTGATTACCAAAGAAAACACTACTGATTGTAGCATTAAGTCTGAATGTGCCAAAACATTTATGATTGATTTTGATGACTCACCGGTACCTGCCGAATGGAAAGACAGAATTTCCCAAAAATTACGTTCCATGCCAGAGGTTTTTGCCTTGCATGATCTTGATTTCGGCAGGACTAATAAGGTGACTCATCATATAAAATTAAATGATGAAACTCCGTTCAAGCATAGGGCTCGCCCTATACACCCACACGATTTTGATGCTGTTCGTAAGCATCTGCAAGAGCTGTTAAATGCTGGTGTCATTCGAGAATCAGAGTCGTCTTTTTCCTCACCAATTGTTGTTGTTTGGAAAAAGAATGGTGATGTTCGGCTCTGCATTGACTATCGTAAGCTTAACCTGCAAACGATAAAAGATGCGTATGCTCTACCGAACTTGGAGGAAACTTTTTCTGCTCTCACTGGTTCTCGCTGGTTTTCAGTGCTTGATCTTAAGTCTGGGTATTACCAGATCGAGGTGGAGGAGTCAGACAAGCATAAGACCGCTTTTGTCTGCCCTCTAGGCTTTTGGGAATTCAACAGGATGCCGCAGGGAGTCACAAATGCTCCTGGTACTTTCCAGAGGTTAATGGAGAGGTGCATGAGTGACATCCATCTAAAGGAGGTCATTGTTTTCCTTGATGATCTGATAGTGTTTTCAGACACATTGGAGGAACATGAACGTAGGTTGATGAGTGTGTTGCATCGCCTAAAGGAGTATGGGTTGAAACTCTCCGGAAAAATGCAAATTTTTCCAAACCTCTGTAAAGTATCTTGGACACATTGTATCAAGAATTGGCGTAGAGACAGACCCTGACAAAATTGAGGCGCTGAAAAGTTGGCCGATTCCCAAGAATCTGAAAGAGCTGCTTTCATTCTTAGGATTCTCAGGGTACTATCGTCGGTTTATCAAAGATTATGCCACAATTGTGAAACCCTTGAATAATTTAACATCCGGATACCCACCACGCCGCAAAGGTTGTAAAGTTAAAGATAGGAAAGGCTACTACAATCCCAAAGAGCCTTTTGGGAGTCGCTGGTCTGTGAGTTGTCAGCAAGCGTTTGAAGCTGTCATTGAGGCACTTACCACCGCTCCGATCCTTGGCTTTGCTGATCCGAAACGTTCTTATGTTTTGCATACTGACACAAGCACGGTGGGTCTGGGAGCAGCCTTGTATCAGGAGCAGGATGGGCAAATGAAGGTAATTGCCTATGCCAGTAGAGGTCTTTCTCATAGTGAAGCTCATTATCCAGCACACAAGCTGGAGTTCTTAGCTCTTAAGTGGGCTGTCACAGAGAAGTTTAGCGATTACTTGTATGGTAATCAATTCATTGTTGTTACTGACAGTAATCCGTTAACGTACATATTGACCTCAGCCAAGTTAGATTCAACTAGTTACAGATGGCTTTCAGCTCTTTCAACTTTCTCATTCAAATTGCAGTACAGAGCTGGGAAGCAGAATCTGGATGCTGATGGTCTATCCAGACGTACTCCTGGTGGTCTGAGAGATGGTGTCACATGTCAAAAGGAGCAAGAGAGAATTCGTCAATTCACCTTGAATCATCTGCTTGATGATGATGCTTATAATGTTCCTTGCAATGTTTTCCAGGCCATATGCGATAAACACATTGTTCACCATGATTCAGATGTTGGTGGTGACTCTTTTGCTCTGGTTGAATCTCTAGCCATGCATGTTGACGCAGTCCCATGCAGTCTCGATCAAAATGAGGTTTTTGATGGTTTACCTGTAATTCCAACTTTTGGTGAAGTTTATCTAAAAGAAAAACAAAGATCCAATCCTGTAATTCGAGAAGTAATTTTGCAGTTGGAATCAGGAGAGACAATTCCTCCTTCTGTAAGGAGAGAACTTCCTATGCTCCCCTTGCTAATGAGAGAACTGAGAAAGTTGGAATTCTGTATCGGAAAAGGCAAGAGGGAGAACATACTCAATATCAGTTGGTTCTTCCCGAGTCTTTGCTGAGCATGGTTTTAACAGGCCTACATGACGAGATGGGACATTTAGGCATAGAGCGTACACCAGATCAAGATTTTATTGGCCTAGAATGGTTGCAGATGTTGAAAGTAAGGTTAAAACATGTCCTAGATGCATGTGTCACAAATCATTACCTGACAAGGCAGCTCCTTTAGTTAATATCAGGGCTACTCGACCTCTTGAGCTGGTCTGCATGGATTTTTTTGTCTATTGAACCAGACTCAAGCAACATCAAGGATGTGCTGGTGATCACTGATTTTTTTTTACAAAGTATGCGGTGGCAGTTCCTACTCCCAACCAGAAATCGCGTACGGTAGCCAAAGCCCTGTGGGAGAATTTTATAGTCCATTACGGGATTCCTGAGAAGTTGCACAGCGATCAGGGTGCTGACTTCGAGTCAAAAACTATCAAAGAGCTTTGTGAGTTGATGGGAATCCGTAAGATCAGGACAACACCTTACCACCCCAGGTGAAATCCTGTTGAGCGATTCAATCGCACTCTTCTGAGTATGCTGGGTACATTGAAGGAGCGTGATAAATCTCATTGGCATGATTTTGTAAAGCCTCTTGTACACGCGTATAACTGCACCAAACACGATTCTACCGGGTTTACCCCGTATGAATTAATGTTTGGGAGGCAGCCGCGGTTGCCTATAGATCTGGTTTTTGATGTTCCTCTGAACAGAGAGCAGCACAAGACGCATTCGCAATATGTTAGTAACTTGAAATCTCGGCTTCAAGGAACTTATGATTTAGCAACAAAAAATTCTGCTAAAGTAGGAGAGAGGAATAAAATTTGGTTTGACAAGCATGTTGTTGAATCCACCCTGGACATTGGGGATAGGGTTCTGGTCCGAAATGTACGCATAAGAGGTAAACACAAACTGGCTGATAAATGGGAGTCACTTGTTTATGTTGTTGTGAGCAGAGCAGGTGATCTTCCTGTTTACACAGTCAAGCCAGAAGGTAAAGATGGTCCTTTGAGAACACTGCACAGAGATCTCTTGCTGCCTTGTGGTCAGTTGCAGTTACCGGTTGAAGAGGTTGACTTACCCAAAACACGGAAGCGTCCGCCGACTCGTAAAAGTCTGAGTGATTAGGCACAAGAGCAGCCAGATTTAGATTTTGATGATGACAGCTATGTAGAGCTGCTGTGTCATGATCCACCTGTTTTGTCAACTACCAGATTTACAGAGGTGTATGAGACTGAGAAAGGGCACAGAATTACATCCCTTCAGTTCCTTTACCTCAGGATTCTGTAAATCACATTTCAACTGACAACTTACCTTACGAAGTTCCAGCAGATACTTCAAAATGTTTGCTTGGATCAGAGCAACCTGAAATTGGAAGTATACCTACCTTGGGTTACTTACCTGTTGATGGTCTGGAGGTTGTACAGTCTGATGCAAATGCTGAGTCATCTGACGTGTTTGTTGGTCAGAGTAAACCTGCAGAGGAAACGGAAAGAATCTGTGAGCATGAAATTGCAAATGAAAATGGCAATTCCATCAGGAAGTCTACCAGAGTTAGACAGAAGCCACGTGTGTTCACTTACCCTGAGTTGGGTAATCCTTTAGTTTCGATAGTCCAGTCTCTTTTTCAGAGTCTGAGTACAGCTGTAACTGATTCTATTGCTGAAAATAGTTTCACCTACTCACTTGAGCCTGTAACTAACCAACCTGTCAGTTGCATGCACAGGGACGTGCATAGAGTTAACGGGGGAGGGTGTAACCAGAGAGTTTACTAAAATCTAGTAATAAACAGTAATCTAAAAATAATTGCTAAAAGAAACTAAAATAAAATAACTGAATTCAAGGTTTGTGAAATTGAAACTTCATGTGATGTTAATATTGTATGTTCTCATGTTACAGTATGAAAATAATGTATGTAGTTTAAGTGTATGTATCCCTTTAAGGGAAATGCGGGAAGAGTTTTTCGGTTGACCAATGAGAAGTGATGATGGAGCAGAGGAAGACGGGGAGAAGAAGAGACAGGAGCACGGAAAGATCGGCGGAGAAAGTAGTGATTATAAAACAAGTGATATTGTGATCTAAACTAGGTAATACATCTAGAAACAGAGTGATTACATTTGTTTTGAGAGTTATTTGTGATACAGAAATTTTGAGTTTCTAACTGTGAAATCGGTGACGCAACGAACTGCATCTCACCGCATGAAAACTACATGGAATCAAGATGGCAAGCCACCAAACGAATCTTGAGTATTGCTGACTTTCCCTAGCATTCCTTATATTATCTTTCCTCTGGACAGAGGCAGAAAATCCACCAAAACGACGGAGTGAGTTGAAGCAGAGTTTGTTTAATCAACAATCGTTTTTCATCTGTTGATTTGTTCATCACGATGGTAAGACTGAATTTATGTCTTCTAAAGCTTCACAAGGACGTGGAAAATAGTTTTTCTGCAAACTGAAAGCTGATTTGTGCTTTTAGAGACTGAGTTATTTCAAATACATACTTATTTGTCATACTAGATACTGATTTGTTCAACCTAAAGACTGATTGACTTAACTGTGATTTGTTTTCTGTATTTTCTGATTATTTTTCTGTTGTTAATTGCTCTGTATTGTGAATTTAAGGTTTTATTTGCGAACTGAAACGAAGTTTAAGTGGTTTGATTTGAATATCAAATGTAAACAAATTTCTGGGAATATAAGAGAGCAATAAATGCATTAAAAATAAATAATTTGACTTAAATGGGTTTTAATTAAAATTATAAAATAGATTTTCACTAGGGAACAAAATTAGTTTAAATAATTAAGGAATAAAAAGGGAATTAATTAGTAAAAATCTAAAAGTAAGTTTAAAAGAGTTCAATTAGTAAGCGGAATCATAAAATTAGTAAGCTGAATCATAAAATTAGACTAAAATAGAGTAAATAAGATTTGATAATTAAATAAGAGTTCATAATTCTTTAGAAATAAAGACTAAGCATAGAAACTAATTTATTTTCATTTAATATTTTTATTTTTGCTCATTGTTTACATTGCTGTTATTGATGTTTGTTTTATTTATTTTTTTGGAAAAAGTAAACAGTCACTGCAATACTTTAAAATATAAACCACTGAATGGTTTAAACTCATCTTTATTGTCTTTCTGTTCATTCCATTCTCACTACGGCTCCCTACGAACCTAGGCACTGGTCCACACCACCCTTATACGAGCTTAACCTGGTGCACTAAGGGTGGGCGTTACATCTGCTTCTATTTATCTATATATCAATCAATCAATCAATCAATCAATTTATCAATCTATCATCTATCTATCTATCTACATAACATAAAGACAGCCAGACACACAGACGGATGATACATACATAGATAGATAGATAGACAGATAGATAAATAGAAGCAGACAGACAGATGATAGATCGATAGATAGATTGATTGATTTATTGATAGATAGAAGCAGAAAGACAGACAGACACACATACAGACAGACAAACAGATTGATCTGTATGTGTGTCTTGCTGTCTTTATGTTTGTCTGTCTGTATGTGTGTCTGTCTGCTTATCTATCTATCTATCAATCTATCATCTGCCTGGCTGTCTATATGTTTTTCTGTCTGTATGTGTGTCTGTCTGCTTCTATCAATCAATCATCTATCTGTCTGATTATCTATCTATCTATCTATCTATCTATCATCTGTATGTGTGTCTGTCTGTCTGCCAATCTATCTATCTATCTATCGATCTATCATCTGTGTGGCTGTCTATATGTTTGTCTGTCTGTATGTGTGTCTGTCTGCTTCAATCAATCAATCAATCTATCATCTATCTATCTATCTGATTGTCTATCTATCTGTCTCTGTCTATCTATCTATCTATCATCTGTCTGGCTGTTACTATGTTTGTGTGTCTGTCTGTCTGTCAGCTTATATATCTATCTATCTATCTATCTTTCTATCTGATTGTCTAACTATCTATCATCTGTCTGGCTGTTAATATGTTTGTCTGTATGTGTGTCTGTCTGTCTGCTTATATGTCTATCTATCTATCTATCTATCTATCTATCTATCTATGTATCATCTGTCTGTCTGTTTGTGTGTCTGGCTGTCTGCTTCTATCTATCTATGTGTCATCTGTCTGTCCGTCTATATGTTTGTCTGTCTGTCTGTCTGCTTATATGTCTATCTATCTATCTATCTATCTATCTATCTATCTATCTATCTATCGTATCTGTATCATCTGTCTGTCTTTATGTGTGTCTGGCTGTCTTTATGTTTGTCTGTCTGTATGTGTGTCTGTCTGCTTCTATTCAATTCAATGGGGCTTTATTGGCATGAATGTAAACAATACAATATTGCCAAAGCAGAACTACATCTTAATCTATACATTTAGTTTAACAAATTTAACACATATAAAAATAAATACAAAACAGGTTCAGAACTGCTGAAGACCACAGTGTTTAAATAACTGAAGAGAACTGACATATACTTACACATAAATGAATATACACACACACACACTGAGGGTCACTGTGGTGAACATTGGGGTGACACACGGGGATAAAACACATAACACAGATTCACCCACTGTCTCTCAGGCTGTGACACGTTAAAACGTATCTTGCAGCCAGTGCTGCTGTGTGTCCCTCTCCAAGTATTATGTTCATTTGTTCTTGTTCTGTCATTGTTATAAATTTGTCTATGCTGTGTGTTAATTTATGCATATAAATGTCCCTTGTATTTTTAAATTTTGGGCAGTGAAGGAGAAAGTGCACCTCTGTCTCAACCTCACCTGTCGTACAGTGAGCACACCCTTTCTTCTCTGGGTAACCATGTTTTTCTGTGTCTGCCTCTCTCGATGGCGAGACTGTGCTCACTGAGCCTGTACTTGCTCAGGATCTGTCTCTGCTTTGTATCTCTGACAGTCAGGAGATACTCTTCCAATTCATACTTTGATTTTAGAGTCCGATAGAATTGTAATTTGCTTTGTGTTTTAGTTTCTTGATCCCAATGTTCCAGATAGGTGATTTGAGATTGTTTGATGATGTGATTTATGTTTGGTTGTAAAGCAGTGCTGGTCTGAGGCTGGTTACTGTTAGTACTGTTAACCGGGTTAGTGAGTCTCAGGACCAGCTGACTGACGGGACTGTTTTCAGGGTTCAGTTCTTGGGTTTGTAGCGCTTTATAATGAAGCGACTCTGTGGGACTTGATTTTAAATGCATCCAAAAATTTAGAGATCTTTTTTGTATGTTAATGATCAATGGGAATCGTCCTAATTCTGCCCTGCATACATTATTGGGTGTTTTCCTTTGTAGTTTTAGAATCATTTTGCAGAATTCTGTGTGTAGGGCTTCTGTTGGATGTCTGTCCCATCTAGTGTAGTTCTGATCACTGAGTGGACCCCATACCTCACTTCCATACAGCGCTATGGGCTGTACGACACTGTCAAAGATCTTACACCAGATTGGAATTGGTAATTCAGTATTATTGAACTTTTTCTTAATAGCGTATAGAGCTCTTCTAGCTTTGGCTTTAAGTGCATTCACTGCCTTACTGAAACTCCCTGATGCAGTGATAATCAGCCCAAGGTAAGTATACTGCATAGTGTGCTCTAGTGCGGTGCTGCCTAGAGAGAACTGGTGTCTTTGTTCCTGACATCTGGGCTTTTTCTGAAAGACCATAATGTTTGTCTTCTTCAGGTTTACTGCCAGGGCCCAGTTCTGGCAGTAGTTCTCCAGTAGGTCCAGATGTTGCTGTAGTCCCTGTGGGGTGGGTGACAGCAGCACCAGGTCATCTGCATAGAGCAAAAACTTGATGTCTTTGTCTTGCAGAGTGAGTCCAGGGGCTGTAGACTGCTCCAACTGCACCGCTAATTCATTAATGTAGATGTTGAAGAGTGTTGGACTCAGACTACAGCCCTGCCGCACTCCTCTCTTCTGGGTGAAGAACTCTGTTTGTTTGTTGCCAATTCGTATTGCACATTTGTTGTCCGAATACATCGATTTAATGTCGTAAACTTTACCCCCTACACCACTTTGTAATAATTTGTAATATAATCCGTCATGCCAAATAGAATCAAATGCTTTTTTGAAATCAACAAAGCATGCAAATATTTTCCCTTGTTTGGTCTGGTGTACGTGTTTATCGATTAGGGTGTGTAGGGTGTAAATGGGTGGGAGACATGACATGCAATTCTACCCGTCCATGATGTCATAACCTACTAAAAATGGGTATTTGTTAAAAATATATATCTTCATGTTGTTCCTCTGACAAGATATTATTCCAGCATATCATAGCTGTAGTTGGTGTATAAAGACCTCTACTTCAAATTTTTATCTAAACATCAAAATTGTCATGTGGTGTGACTGTCCGGGATATGTGTGACCTTACTAATATGACAATATATATCAGCAAAGTATAAATAATTGATAGATTTACAGTTTAAGTAACAGAATTAGGATATTTCAACAGACACAGAAAGTGTTGATGTCTGTGTATGATTTTAAAGCAAGTTCTGTCCAAATACATTTTGTCCGTAAAATGGGCGTCATATGGTGTGACACTGCAATTTATATTTTGAACGGGAAATAATTTGGACATCATTATGATGAAGAGGTCCACACTCAACCAGGAAGTTGCAGTGTCATCTCTGGAGTGGTTTGCAAGGTCAAGAGGTGAGTTCTGGCTTTTTAATTTTTGATTAAAAAGCTCTGTATCTGATATGCTCACTAGTGGTCAATGTTTTGTGTCTTATGGTGTGACATTATTTACATAAAAATGAAACACTTTTATACAAATTTTACTTATTAATTCTTGAAAATCATTCCTGCCATGTGGTAATTTACATGCTAAGTATAAGCTAGCTGTTTTTAGTTAACCAAGAGATTAGCTTAACTGAACAAAACGTCATATGGTGTGACACTGTATCATATGGTGTGACTGTTTTTCTAAGTCACACCATATGATATATTTGTCACACAATATTACATACACCTTTTTAATGATAAATAAATAACTATTCAAAACATATTAAATGAATTTAATAGTGAACATTAAATTACCTATACAATTAATGTATTTCTTTTCAATTTTTTACTTAATTTAACCATGTTTCACCATATTTGCAATGCTTTGCCTATTAAAAGATGCAATGTTTTGTCTGTCAGGCAGAAATGTCAAGTAAAGAGAGGACACAAAAATACAGGGAAAGACTCAATGCTGACCATGAAAGGAGAGAGGAGGTCCTGAGGGAAAGGAGGAAAAAGTAAAGAGATCATGCCAGTTCACACAGAATAGACACCTACTATAGGGATGAAAGTCTAGGCCACAACGTAGTGTAACTTCAACACATGATACTATTATCAAGATGGTGAAACTGAAAGGAACGAAAATATCTTAATTACATATTTTTCATTACCAGGTATAAAGAGAAGAAACAAAAGGGAAAACTCAAGGCATTCAGTGTACAGTCTCTTCCTCCAAGACAAGAAAAAATGAGAGAGATGCACAAAAGAAATACAGAAAAAAAAAGAAGTGAATGCCATTATGAACCTAACCCCTCCATCTCTTGAAGCATCAGCTTTCGGCTTTTCAGCTTCAACTGATGTTTAAAGATCCCATGTGAAATACACATTTTTGTTTTTGTTTAAAGATTCATTGGATAATGCAAATGATACATTGTATGTTTTTACTGTATCTGGTTTTACTAATATCTATGAATTTTCAATCTAAAACATTCAACTAATTGTAAATTGATTTGTTTTTTACTGTTTAACAATTATAATTGTTGTTACAACACACTCTCCTTTAATTTTAAATTGTTCATGTTGAATGTTCTTGAAGTGAGATGGTGAGATGGTGTTTGATTTACTCATATTTCTGAGTTTCTTATAATTTTAAAAGTTTTAAAACAATGTTAGTATGTTTTTTGATTTTGATTAATGTTAACTGAATTGAATTAATTGAATGTTGAATGCAAATAAAATAGTTTTTTGCATTGACAAATTGTGGTGTGGTGCAGTTCATCATATAGTGTGACACTATATAATGTGGTGTGACATTCAGAATTGTGCCAGTAAAAATACTTTCTTAATTATAAATCATAAAAAGTCAACGGAACACAAGAGAAATAGTATCAGCAAGAGTCACAATCATTTTCATAGATTTATAACCGGGTTTAACATAATCTAAAATATCTGGAAAGGCTGAGGAGAGATGACTTCCTTTGCATGATGATTTAGAAAAACAATACAAAATCTAATGAATCTGCACAAAAGAAATGTTAAATCTTAAGATAGTAATGATAACGATTTATGTTGAAGTTAGTTACTTAGGGAGAGTATATCCCATTTTCATTTTAAATAGAATAACTTTTGTCACACCATATGACAATTTTAGGCACGAATGCAACAAATTGGTGAATAAATCCAATTTCAAATACAAAATCTAAAAGACCACATATATTTTGGGAAATGCAAGAGTCAGTACAACACAACTAATTTTTTTTTATGCCTAATATTTGAAGTAAAAAATAAAAACTTTTTTCAGGCTTATATGTCTCCCACCCAAATGTGGTCCGTAGTTCTATATTTTGGAAGGAATCCAATCTGACTCTTGCTCAGGACATTGTGTTCGTTAAGGAAGTCTACAATTCTATTATTTAAAATACTGCTAAATAACTTCCCCAGATTACTGCTCACACAAATGCCTCTGAAATTATTCGGGTCCAGTTTGTCCCTACTCTTGTGAATTGGGGTAATAAGTCCTTGGCTCCAGATGTCAGGGAAACAGCCCGAACGAAGTACAAGGTTGAATAATTTGAGCACGGCCGTCTGCAGGTCAGGTGTGCTGTGTTTCAGCATTTCACCGAAGATGTTGTCAGCACCACAAGATTTTTTGCATTTTTGTTTTTTAAGTTTTTGGATTAATTCATCATGTGTGATTGGAAAGTCCAGTGGATTCTGGTTATTTTTTATTGTGTTTTCATATATTTGTAGTTTTTGTTTGACCTGATTATAATTGTCATTCAGTTGTTTTGGTGGGATTTCTTTATATAAGTTTTCAAAATGTTTTTTCCAGATTTCTCCATTTTGGATTGGCAAATCTTGTTTTGTTTTGCTCAAATTATTCCACAAATCCCAGAACTGATTTTGATTTATTGATTCTTCAATTTCATGTAAGCTTTTGGTGAGATGGTGATGCTTTTTTACTCGAATTGTTTGTTTGTATTGTTGTAATTTGGAACAGTAGTCAATTCTTATGTCTGTATTGTTTGGTTGATTATGTTTCTGATTTGATAATTTTCTGAGTTGTTTTCTTAATGTTTTGCAGTCTGTGTCAAACCACTTTTCCGTTTTGGTTGTTTTTTTAGGATGTTTATTGCCTTTCTTTTTCAACTCAGTTTTACAGGCTGCTTTATGAAATATATTAATGATTTCATTTGTAGCCAAATTTACACCATCCTTGTTCATTCCAAATAGTTTGTGCATAAATGTAGTGATTAGGTTTTTCAATTCTTCAGAATTGAGGGCCTGGATATATTTGTCCTTGCTGTCTGGAGTCCATCTGTATCTCTGCTGGACTGGATACATTTGACAGTTCTCCATTCTTCTATGTTTTGCTCTGTGGTGTCTTTTAATATATATATTAGTTTGGTTATGATCTGAGAGTGGAGTTTGCTGTCTGACAGTGAATGTACTGAAGGAGGAGGGGTCCATGTCAGTGATGGCATAGTCAACTACACTAGCTCCAAGACATGAATAACACGTGAACCTCCCTAATGAGTCCCGTCTGATCCTGCCATTAAGTATATACAGGCCTGAGGCTTGGCAGAGGTGCACTAATTCTGTACCATTTTTATTTACAGTATGGTCGAGATTGTTCCGTGCTGGGAGATTTTTCGTGAGGCTCAGGGGGCTCTGGCCAAACATGTTTATTGCCCTTTGGGTCAATATTATCCGGTTCAGTTCCAGTTCTTGCGTTAAAGTCTCCACACAGCAGCACGTTTCCCTGGGCCTGGAAACGGCTGATCTCTGTGTGGATGTTGTTCAGATATTCCTCATCATGGTAAGGGGATTCTGCTGGAGGATTGTAGATGGCACAGAGATATGTGTCTGTGGTACCAATGCCAATTTCATTGTTTAATTTTAGCCAACAGTGGAATTTTCCTAGTGTAATGATAGAGATGTGTTTGGCCAGATCCTCCCTGTACCACACCAAAATCCCTCCGAGTCTCGACCGCGATGGACTGTACTTAATTTAACCGAGGGCACAATTATTTCATAGTAGCCTGAGGGACAGTGGGTAAGCACATCTTGTCGACACCAGGTCTCAGTGAGAACAATAATGTCCACATCTGTGATATTTTTTACAAATTCTGGGTCTGTGCTTTTAAAGCCAAATGTAGAAGAATGAAGACCCTGAATGTTCCAACAACTTATTAGTAATGAACGCATTGATATTAATAAAGATAAACCTATTTGGTAAGACAGAGAGAAAACATGTACAATATATTGCATATATAAACACATACATGGCAAACAATTTACATTAGTGAATTATTGTTATTATTATTATTTATTTATTTGATATTGCTGTGTGAATGTGTGTGTGTGAGAGTGAATGTGTGTGTGTCTGTATGAGAGTGAATGTGTGAGTGAGTGTGTGTGTGAATGTGTCTGTGTGAGAGTGAATGTGTGAGAGTGTGAGTCTGTGTGAGAGTGAATGTGTGAATGAGTGAGTGTGTGTGTCTCTGTGAGTGAATGTGTCTGTGTGAGAGTGAATGTGTGAGTGTGTAAGTGTGTGTGTTTCTGTGTGAGAGCGAATGTGTAAGTGTGTGTGTCTTTGTGAGAGTGAATGTGTGAGTGAGTGTGTGTGTGTGTCTGTGTGAGAATGAATGTGTGAGTGTGTGTGTGTGTGTGTGTGTTTGAATTGTGTTCTTATCTCTGTAACAGCTGGTTGCACAGTGTTTGGAGCATCTCTTTAATGTGCCCCAGCTCGCTGGTTGTCGTGAGTGTGGGTGTGGCAGGGGGCCGGGCCACAGCTTCAGCATAGCTGTGGGGGTCTCTCCTGGTTTGGGGCAGTTTTTTGTTTCCTTTTCCTTGTGGGGGGTTGATGACCAGCAGGTGGATGTGGGGCAGGTATGTGTGGGTTTACAGGTGTGTAGGGAGCCTCAGGTAGGTGTGTTGGGGGTATTGGACGACGTAAGTTGCTGTCTCTCCTCACCCGGGGTCAAAGGGGCATATCTGGGCATGTAGGGGTGGATGGGCCCGGTAGTGTCCTGGTGTCGTTGGAAAGAGGCTCAGTGATGTTGGATTGCGGCCCAGGGCAGCATCCTTTAGGTTTTTTGCAAAAACACGCACTCCGTCTTTGTGTAGGTGAATTCCATCATAGAGGTGGTGGAGGCTGATGTGGTGGTGGTGGGCCAGGTGCACATTAGGGAGCGTGGAACATCCTCGTGTGATTTCAGCATTGATGTTGTTGATGACATGAGGTGGTGTGTCACGTCTTGGCAGGAGTGTGGAGATCACAATACGGGTCTCTGGGAACTTTTTGCTGGTGATTTCTGCGACTTCACAGCATCAGCAGTATGGTTGCGCAGTGTGTGAAGGTCATTAGTCCCCGTGTGAATAATCACACATGAGGGGTTTCCCGAGAAGTCTCTAAGGAGCTGGTGGGCGTGGCCTGTTGTGCTGCATCGTTTCGCTGAAACTTTGATGTAGGAAGAGCTTCTGTGGGTCCAGGAACTTCCCATTAGAGTCCATCAGAATTAAAACATCTGGACCAGGGTCTGATGGGTTACAGTGAGGAGGCTGGGGTGATGAGGCCTGTGTTTTCACTGGTGTCTGTGTGTTAGATGCAGACTGTGTGTCTGCGTAAGTGTTGTTTTTGGGGGTTACAGGCATTATAGTGCTGCAGTGAGTTGTACTATCTCTGCTATTCTCCTGTTGATCTCTTAGCTCTTTCAACTTTATGGAGAAGTTTTTTTCATTACTCTCTGTCTTCTGTTAATTTTTCAATCTGTGCACGGAGAGTGTGATTTTCTTCTTTTAGTTCTTTAAGAGCTGCTGTGAGATTAGTGATGGAGGTGTTGCTCTCTTTCTTCAGCTGCTGGAGTTCATCTTTGAGCTGTTGGATGCAGATGTTTGTGTTGTGTGTGTCTGACTGTCTGTTTTGAATGTGTTCTCTGAACTCAATAAAGTCCAGTTCCAGCAGGGCCAGACTGTCTCTCAGCTGACGCTCAGACGGTGATGGTGGGGGTTTTTCTACACTCTCCTCCTCAGAGTCGGAGCAGTTTGCAGGGGTCTTGTCTCTCTCCTTATCTACTCTGACTTTCAACATAGTAAATATTTCCTCGAATGAGTTTAAGCTTGCCTCATTGCCTTGCAGAAGAATAGTGCCTTTAGTATAGTAAGTAATGGTGAGAATGGGGTTGTCTGTGTCCAGCATTTCATCTTCACATACAGTTAATCTCCCACCTCTGCCAATTCCTTCTTTAAAAATATGCTTAAAATGATCACAGATGGCAGATTTCCATCCAGTAATCAGTGCAGTGTAAAAAATTAAATTATTTTTTATTCTTTTCCCATTCAGTTGAATGTAGTCTGCATAAAGAATATCCGGATTTTCTTTGTGTTTTCTCTTTGTGCTTTTTCCTTGCCTGCACACTTTTACACTTCTCAGGGTAGATCACCTCCCTGCACTCTGACTGGCCTTTAGTCATGTTGATCACTCTGGCAACTGTGCCAGAACTGCCAAACTGCCGTTTACTTTAGCTTTAGCCTTAGCTTACAACGATGGGATATTTTGATATAGTTCAAATTTATAGTTTTATTGTTGTTGTATGCCAATTAAAGCTCACCTGTCTGTTTTTCATTTGGAGATCTCTGTTGTAGGACGTTTTTTTTAGCTGTGGTCGATTTAATTGGTCCTTTCAGGTTTTGGAGGGAAAATGCAGGTAGCTCATATAGTGATGTTCCGGTAGCCAGATGCTAATCCCGATGTTTTTATCTTCTTTGTAGTAAAAAATATATATTTTTCTTGGTAAAAATATATCTTCAAATGTTCCTGTATTGTTTTTTCTTGTTTGCTATAATAATTTTTCTCTCTGTCTCACTTCTTTGGTTTAATCTTTCTTAATTGTTCAGGAGCTCATATTTAGAGTGGCTGCTCTGTCTCTCTTTCTCTCTCTCTCGCTTCTATCTATCAATCAATCAATCAATGTATCAATCTTTCATCTATCGATCTATCAATCTATCATCTGTCTGGCTGTCTATATGTGTGTCTGTCTATATGTGTGTCTGTCTGTCTGTCTGCTATCTATCTATCTATCTATCTATCTATCTATCTATCTATCTATCTATCTATCTATCTATCTATCTGTCTATCTGTCTATCTGTATATGTGTCTGGCTGTTTGTCTTTCTGTATATGTGTCTGGCTGTTTGTCTTTCTGTATATGTGTCTGGCTGTCTTTATGTTTGATAAAGACAGCCAGACAGATAAATTGATTGATTGATATATAGATAAATATATCAATCAATCTATATCTGTCTGGCTGTCTTTATGTTTGTCTGTCTATATGTGTGTCTGTCTGTCTGCTTCTATCTGTCTATCAATCAATCTATCTATCTATCTATCTATCTGATTGTCTGTCTGTCTGTGTATCATCAGTCTGTCTGTATGTGTGTCTGTCTGTCTGCTTCTATCTATCAATCAATCAATCTATCATCTATCTATCTATCTATCTATCATCTGTCTGTCTGTTTGTCTGTCTGTATGTGTGTCTGGCTGTCTGTCTGCTTCTATCTACCTATCAATGTATCTATCTATCTGTCTGTCTGTCTGTCTGTCTGTCTGTCTGTTTGTTTGTCTGTCTGTATATGTGTCTGGCTGTCTTTATGTTTGATAATGACAGCCACATAGATAGATAGATAGATTGATAAATTGATTGATATATAGATAAATATATCAATCAATCAGTCTATATCTGTCTGGCTGTCTTTATGTTTGTCTGTATGTGTGTCTGTCTGTCTGTCTGCTATGTATCTATCAATCAATCAATCAATTTATCAATCAATCAATCTATCATCTATCTATCTGATTGTCTATCTATCTATCTATGTATCATCTGTCTGTCTGTATGTGTGTCTGGCTGTCTCTATGTTTGTCTGTCTGTATGTGTGTCTGTCTGTCTGCTTCTATCAATCAATCTATCTGTCTGTCTATCTGTCTGTCTGTCTGTCTGTATGTGTGTCTGTCTGCTTCTATCTATGTATCTATGGTTGTGATCATGGTTTGCTTTTGCTTTGGAAATCTGTTTCAGGTTGATGTTTTGGTTTCTAGTTTGTTTCATTAGTTATCAGCATGTATTGACGGGGACTTGATATGCTGAGTCTTTTGATATGTTGAGTTTATTTTAAATTTATTTGTGGAGGGGGCAGAAAATATAAGATATTCTTCGTTCTGCCTCCTTTTCATCATGGTTTTATAAATTATATATACGAGGATGATGAAGTAAGTTACTGGAAAATATCCATGAATGAAATAAACATCAATCAATCTATCTATCTTTCTATCGATCTATCTATCTATCTATCCATTTATCATCTGTCTGGCTGTCTTTATGTTTGTCTGTATGTATGTGTGTCTGTCTGTTTGTCTGCTTCAATCAATCTATCTATCTATCTATCTATCATCTGTCTGTCTGTTAATATGTTTGTCTGTCTGTATGTGTGTCTGTCTGTCTGTCTGCTTATATGTCTATCTATCTATCTATCTATCTGACTGTGTCTATCTATCTATGTATCATCTGTCTGTCTGTTTGTGTGTCTGGCTGTCTTTATGTTTGTCTGTCTATATGTGTGTGTGTCTGTCTGCTATCTATCTATCAATCAATCTATCATCTATCTATCTATCTATCTATCTATCTATCTATCTATCTATCTATCTATCTATCTATCTATCTATCTATCTATCTATCTATCTATGTATCATCTGTCTGGCTGTGTGTCTGTTTGTCTGTCTGTATGTCTGTCTGTCTGCTTATATCTATCAATCTATCTATCTATCAATCTATCTATCTATCTATCTATCTATCTATCTATCTATCTATCTATCTATCTATCTATCTATCTATCTATCTATCTATCTATCATCTGTCTGGCTGTCTTTATGTTTGGCTGTCTGTATGTGTGTCTGTCTGTCTGCTTCTATCTATCAATCAATCAATAAATCTATCATCTATCTATCTATCGATCTATCGATCTATCATCTGCCTGGCTGTCTATATGTGTCTGTCTGTCTGTCTGCTTCTATCTATCAATCAATCAATCAATCTATCTATCAATTTATCATCTATCGATCTATCATCTGTCTGTCTGTATGTGTGTCTGTCTGTCTGCCTATCTATCTATCTATCTATCATCTGTGTGGCTGTCTTTATGTTTGTCTGTCTGTATGTGTGTCTGTCTGTCTGTCTGCTTCTATCAATCAATCAATCTATCATCTATCGATCTATCTGATTGTCTATGTATCTATCTATCTATCTATCTATCTATCTATCTATCTATCTATCTATCTATCTATCTATCTATCTATCATCTGTCTGGCTGTTAATATGTTTGTGTGTCTGTCTATCTGTCAGCTTATCTATCTATCTATCTGATTGTCTATCTCTCTGTCTGTCTGTCTGTCTAACTATCATCTGTCTGGCTGTTAATATGTTTGTATGTGTGTCTGTCTGTCTGTCTGCTTATCTATCTATCTATCTATCTATGTATCATCTGTCCATCTGTTTGTGTGTCTGGCTGTCTTTATGTTTGTCTGTCTGTATGTGTGTCTGTCTGGCTGTTAATATGTTTGTCTGTCTGTATGTGTGTCTGTCTGTCTGTCTGTCTGCTTATATGTCTATCTATCTATGTATCATCTGTCTGTTTGTGTGTCTGGCTGTCTTTATGTTTGTCTGTCTATATGTGTGTGTGTCTGTCTGCTATCTATCAATCAATCAATCAATCTATCATCTATCTATCTATCAATCAATCTATCATCTATCTATCTATTTATCATCTGTCTGGCTCTCTTTATATTTGGCTGTCTGTATGTGTGTCTGTCTGTCTGCTTCTATCTATCTATCAATCAATCAATCAATAAATCTATCATCTATCGATCTATCATCTGCCTGGCTGTCTATATGTGTGTCTGTCTATCTGTCAGCCTATCTATCTATCTATCTATCTATCTATCTATCTATCTATCTATCTATCTATCTATCTATCTATCTATCTATCTGATTATCTATCTGTCTGTCTGTCTATCTATCTATCATCTGTCTGGCTGTTAATATGTTTGTATGTGTGTCTGTCTGTCTGTCTGCTTATATATCTATCTATCTATGTATCATCTGTCCATCTGTTTGTCTGTCTGTATGTGTGTCTGGCTGTCTTTATGTTTGTCTGTCTGTATGTGTGTCTGTCTGTCTGCATCTATCAATCAATCTATCTATCTTTCTATCGATCTATCAATCTATCATCTGTGTGGCTGTCTATATGTTTGTCTGTATGTATGTGTGTCTGTCTGTCTGTCTGTTTCAATCAATCTATCATCTATCAATCTATCATCTATCGATCTATCTGATTGTCTATCTATCTATCTATCTATCTATCTATCTATCTATCTATCTATCTATCTATCTATCTATCTATCTATCTATCTATCTATTATCTGTCTGGCTGTTAATATGTTTGTGTGTCTGTCTATCTGTCAGCTTATATATCTATCTATCTATCTATCTATCTATCTATCTTTCTATCCATCTATCAATCTATCGTCTGTGTGGCTGTCTATATGTTTGTATGTATGTGTGTCTGTCTGTCTGTCTGCTTCAATCAATCAATCAATCTATCATCTGTCTATCTATCTGATTGTCTGTCTATCTATCTATCTATCTATCTATCTATCTATCTATCTATCTATCTATCTATCTATCTATCTATCGTCTGTCTGTATGTGTGTCTGTCTGTCTGCCAATCTATCTATCTATCTTTCTATCTGATTGTCTATCTATCTGTCTGTCTGTGTCTATCTATCTATCATCTGTCTGGCTGTTAATATGTTTGTCTGTCTGTATGGGTGTCTGTCTGTCTGTTTGCTTGTATATCTATCTATCTATCTGACTGTCTATCTATCTATCTATCTATGTATCATCTGTCCGTCTGTTTGTCTGTCTGTATGTGTGTCTGGCTGTCTTTATGTTTGTCTGTCTGTATGTGTGTCTGTCTGTCTGCATCTATCTATCTATCAATCAATCTATCTCTCTATCTATCTGTCGATCTATCAATCTATCATCTGTGTGGCTGTCTATATGTTTGTCTGTCTGTATGGGTGTCTGTCTGTCTGTTTGCTTATATATCTATCTATCTATCTGTCTATCTGACTGTCTATCTATCTATCTATCTATGTATCATCTGTCCGTCTGTTTGTCTGTCTGTATGTGTGTCTGGCTGTCTTTATGTTTGTCTGTCTGTATGTGTGTCTGTCTGTCTGCATCTATCTATCTATCAATCAATCTATCTCTCTATCTATCTGTCGATCTATCGATCTATCAATCTATCATCTGTGTGGCTGTCTATATGTTTGTCTGTCTGTATGGGTGTCTGTCTGTCTGTTTGCTTATATATCTGTCTATCTATCTATGTATCTATCTATCTATCTGACTGTCTATCTATCTATCTATGTATCATCTGTCTGTCTGTTTGTCTGTCTGTCTGTATGTGTGTCTGTCTGTCTGCATCTATCTATCTATCAATCAATCAATCTATCTCTCTATCTATCGATCTATCAATCTGTCATCTGTGTGGCTGTCTATGTTTGTCTGTCTGTATGTGTATCTGTCTGTCTACTATCTATCTATCTAATCTATCTATCTAATCTATTTATCTATCTATCTATCTATCTTCTGTCTGGCTGTCTTTATATTTGTCTGTATGTGTGTCTGTCTGTCTGTCTGCTATCTATTAATCAATCAATAAATAAATCAATCAATCAATAAATCATCTATCTATCTATCTATCTATGTATCATCCATCTGTCTGTGTGTCTGTCTGTCTGCCTATCTATCTATCTATCATCTATCTATCTATCATCTGTCTGGCTGTCTTTATGTTTGTCTATCTGTATGTGTGTCAGTCTGTCTGTCTGTCTGCCTATCTATCTATCTATCATCTATCTATCTATCATCTGTCTGGCTGTCTTTATGTTTGTCTATCTGTATGTCTGTCTGTCTATCTATCTATGTATCATCTGTCTGTCTGTATGTGTGTCTGTCTGTCTGCCTATCTGTCTATCGCTATCTATCTATCTATCTATCTATCTATCTATCTATCTATCTATCTATCTATCTATCTATCTATCTATCTATCTATCTATCTATCCTATCTATGTATCATCTGTCTGTCTGTTTGTCTGTCTGTATGTGTGTCTGTCTGTCTGCCTATCTGTCTATCTCTATCTATCTAGCTATCTATCTATCTGTCTATCTATCTATGTATCTATCTATCTATCTGACTGTCTATCTATCTGACTGTCTATCTATCTATCTATGTCAAGTCAAGTGGTTTTTATTGTCATTTCAACCATATACAGTTAGTACAGTACACAGCAATACGAGACAACGTTCCTCCAGGACCATGGTGCTACATAAAAACAACAAAGGACCAACACAGGACCACATGAGACTACACAACAAAATTAAATACCTATATAAACTACCTATATATACCTATATAAAGTGCACGTGCAAACATGTACAAAAAGTACAGGACAGTACAACAAATTACTGACAATGAACAGGACAATAGACAGTGCAGCGCCGACCAGTACTCAGTAGTGCAAAAAGATGACAGTTTCCAAAAATGTAAACATAACATACTATGAGATAATGTTCTATGCACATAGCAGTTATTGAGGTAGCAGACAGTTATAAAGTGACAGTAATTAAAGTGCAACTCAGGACACGTGTGTGTGTGTGTCAAACCAGTCTCTGAGTATTGAGGAGTCTGATGGCTTGGGGGAAAAATCTGTTACACAGTCTGGCCGTGAGGGCCCGAATGCTTCGGTACCTCTTGCCAGACAGGAGAAGGGTAAAGAGTTTGTGTGAGGGGTGTGTGGGGTCGTCCACAATGCTGGTTGCTTTGCGGATACAGTGTTTTTTGTAAATGTCTTTGATGGAGGGAAGAGAGACCCCAATGATCTTCTCAGCTGTCCTCACTATCCTGTGCAGGGATTTGCGGTCCGAAACGGTGCAAGTCCCAAACCAGGCATGCAGCTGCTCAGGATGCTCTCAATAGTCCCTCTATAGAATGTAGTGAGGATGGGGGTTGGGAGATGTGCTTTCCTCAGCCTTCGAAGAAAGTATCGCTGCTGGGCTTTCTTGGTGATAGAGCTGGTGTTGAGGGACCAGGTGAGGTTCTCCGCCAGGTGAACACCAAGGAATTTGGTGCTTTTGACGATCTCCACAGAGGAGCCGTCGATGTTCAGCGGAGTGTGTTCACCTTGTGCTCTCCTAAAGTCAACAACCATCTCTTTTGTTTTGTCGACATTCAGGGACAGGTTGTTGGCTCTACACCAGTTCGTCAGCCGCTGCACCTCCTCTCTGTATGCTGACTCGTCGTTCTTGCTGATGAGACCCACCACGGTCGTGTCATCGGCGAACTTGATGATGTGATTCGAGCTGTGCATTGCTGCACAGTCGTGAGTCAGCAGAGTGAACAGCAGTGGACTGAGCACACAGCCCTGGGGGCCCCAGTGCTCAGTGTGGTGGTGGTGGAGATGCTGTTCCCGATCCGGACTGACTGAGGTCTCCCAGTCAGGAAGTCCAGGATCCAGTTGCAGAGGGAGGTGTCCAGGCCCAGCAGGTTCAGCTTTCCAATCAGGTGCTGGGGAATGATTGTGTTGAATGCTGAGCTGAAATCTATGAACAGCATTCGAACGTATGAGTCCTTATTGTCTAGGTGGGTGAGGGCCAGATGGAGGGTTGTGGTGATGGCATCGTCCGTTGAACGGTTTGAACGATACGCAAACTGCAGTGGGTCTAGTGAGGGGGGCAGCTGGGTCTTAATCTGCCTCATGACGAGCCTCTCGAAGCACTTCATGATGATGGGTGTAAGTGCGACGGGACGGTAGTCGTTGAGGCAGGACACTGAAGACTTCTTTGGCATGGGGATGATGGTGGTGGCCTTGAAGCACGTTGGAACAACGGCGCTGCTCAGAGAGATGTTGAAGATGTCGGTAAGAACATCTGCTAGCTGGTCTGCACATCCTCTGAGCACTCTGCCAGGAATGTTGTCTGGTCCAGCAGCCTTCCGTGGGTTGACTCTACGTAGAGTTTTCCTCACATCTGCCGTGGTAAGACAGAGCACCTGGTCGTTGGGAGGCGGGGTGGACTTCCTCGCCATCACGTCGTTCTGCACTTCAAACCGAGCGTAGAAGTCCTTCAGCGCATCTGGAAGGGAGGCATCTTTGTCACAGGCAACTGATGTTGTCCTGTAGTTGGTGATGGCCTGGATGCCCTGCCACATGCGCCGCGTGTCACCGCTATCCTGGAAGTGACTGTGGATTCTCTGGGCGTGTGCGCGCTTTGCCTCTCTGATTGCCCGTGACAGTTTGGCCCTAGCTGTTCTTAGGGCTGCCTTATCGCCTGCTCTGAAGGCGGAGTCTCGGGACCTCAGCAGCGTGCGCACCTCCGCAGTCATCCACGGCTTCTGGTTGGAGCGTGTGGTGATGGTCTTGGAGAAAGTGACATCATCAATGCACTTGCTGATGTAGCTGGTCACTGATGCTGTGTATTCCTCCAAGTTGGTAGAATCGCCATATGTTGCAGCCTCCCTGAACATGTGCCAGTCAGTACACTCAAAACAGTCCTGAAGAGCAGATCAGTGCACTTGCTGATGTAGCTGCTGTCTGTCTGTTTGGCTGTCTGTATGTGTGTCTGGCTGTCTTTGTTTGTTTGTCTGTCTGTCTGTCTGTCTGTCTGCCTATCTATCTATCTATCTATCTATCTATCTATCTATCTATCTATCTATCTATCTATCTATCTATCTATCTATCTATCTATCTATCTATCTATCTATCTATCATTCAAATTCAAAATGCTTTATTGGCATGACTGTACATAATTTTGCCAAAGCTTGGAACACATAGATTATACATAGAGAATAATTATAAAGACATCAAAATAATAAAGTATATAACTTAATTTTAAATGTACAAATTAAATTCATTGTACAAATTAACAGAGTAACAGATTACAATATCTATGAACATCGATACCACAGTGTTTTAACACATATATACATACACACACACACACACATACGTTACGGAGGGTCACTGTGGTGGACAGTAGGGAAACACACTGAGGTCAGACACACACACACACACACACATACATTCACCTGCTGTCTCTCAGGCTGTGGCACACACACACGTATCTGGCAGCCAGTGCTGCTGTCTGTCCCTCTCCTAGTAAGGTCTTTATCTGATCTATTTCAGTCATGGCTGTAAAGTCCTGTATTAAATCAGTGAGTTTTTTGAAGTACAGTTCTCTGACTGAGCTGTATTTGTGACAGTGAAGGAGGAAATGTGTCTCTGTCTCGATCTATCCTGTCCTACACTGAACACACACCCTTTGCTCTCGGGGTAACCAGCTCTTTCTGTGTCTGCCGGTCTCGATGGCTAGGCTGTGTTCACTCAGCCTGTACTTGCTCAGGATCCGTCTCTGCTTTGTGTCTCTCACACTCTGGAGATATTCTGCCAATTCATAATTTGATTTCAAAGTTCGATATAATTGTAATTTACTTTGTGTTTTAGTTTCCTGATCCCAATGTTCCAGATATGTATTTTTAGACTGTTTGATAATTTGGTTTATTCTGATGTGTGTGTGAGAAGCAGTGCTGGTCGGAGACTGGTTAGAGTTAGTAGGGTTAGTGAGTCTCAGGACCAGCTGACTGAGGAGACTCTTTTCGGGGTTCAGTTCTTGGGTTTGTAGTGCTTTAAAATGTAGCATTTCTGTGGGACTTGATTTTAGATGCATCCAGAATTTGAGGGATCTTTTTTGCATATTAACAATCAATGGGAATCGGCCTAATTCTGCCCTACATGCATTATTGGGTGTTTTCCTTTGTAGTTTTAGAATCATTTTGCAGAACTCTGTGTGTAGGGCTTCTGTTGGATGTCTGTCCCATCTAGTGTAGCTCTGATCACTGAGTGGACCCCAAACCTCACTTTCATACAGCGCAATGGGCTGAATTACACTATCAAAGATTTTACACCAGATTGGAATCGGTAATTCAGTGTTTTGGAATTTCTTCTTAATTGCATATAGAGCTCTTCGAGCTTTATCTCTTAGAGCATTCACTGCCACACCGAAACTCCCCGATGCAGTGATGACCAGGCCGAGGTAAGTGTACTGCATCGTGTGCTCTAGGCCGGTGCTGCCTAGAGAGAACTGGTATCTGTGTTCCTGACATCTGGGCTTTTTCTGAAAGACCATAATGTTTGTCTTTGTGAGGTTGACTGCCAGGGCCCAGTTCTGGCAGTAGTTCTGCAGCAGGTCCAGGTGCTGCTGTAGTCCCTGTGCAGTGGGTGACAGCAGCACCAGGTCGTCTGCGTACAGCAGGAGCTTGATGCTCCTGTCCTGTAGAGTGAGTCCAGGGCCTGTAGACTGCTCCAACTGCACCGCTAGTTCATTAATGTAGATGTTGAACAGCGTTGGACTCAGGCTACAGCCCTGCCGCACTCCTCTCTTCTGGGTGAAGAATTCTGTATGTTTGTTGCCAATTCGTATTGCACATTTGTTGTTCGAATATATTGATTTTATAATGTCATAGACTACCCCCTACACCACTTTGTAAGAGTTTGTAATATAGTCCGTTGTGCCAAATAGAATCAAATGCTTTTTTGAAATCGACAAAGCATGCAAATATTTTTCCGTTTTTGGTCTGTTTTACGTGTTTATCGATTAGGGTGTGTAGGGTGTAAATGTGGTCAGTAGTTCTGTGATTTGGAACAAAGCCAATCTGACTCTTGCTCAGGACATTGTGTTCGTTAAGGAAGTCTACAATTCTATTGTTTAAAATACTGCTAAATAACTTCCCCAGATTACTGCTCACACAAATGCCTCTGAAATTATTAGGGTCTAATTTATTTCCACTCTTATGAATTGGGGTAATAAGTCCTTGGCTCCAGATGTCAGGAAAACAGCCTGAACGAAGGACATTGTTGAACAGTTTGAGCACCGCCACCTGCAGCTCCGGTGTGCTGTGTTTCAGCATCTCACTCAGAATGCTGTCAGGACCACAAGATTTATTACCTTTCTGGTTTTTGAGTTTGTTTGTCAATTCTTCATGTGTGATTTGGAAGTCAAGTGGATTTTGATTATTTTTAATTGTCTCTTCATAAGTTTGTAGATTTTGTTGGATCAGATTATAATTGTCATTGAGTTGTTTTGATGGGATTTCTTTATATAAGTTTTCAAAATGATTTGTCCAGATTTCTCCATCTTGTATTGGTAGGTCTTGTGGTTTTGCTGTGCTCAGATTATTCCACATATCCCAGAACTGATTTTGATTTATTGAATGTTCTAATTCTTGTATACTTTTGGTCAGATGGTGTTGCTTCTTCACTCTAATCGTGTCTTTATATATTTTTAGTTTTGAAAAGTATTCAGTTCTTAAGTCAATGTTGTTTGGTTCTTTATGTTTTAGATTTGATAATTTTCTAAGTTGTTTTCTTAATGTTTTGCAGTCTGAGTCAAACCATTTTTCATCTTTTGGAGTATTTTTAGTGTATTTTTTGCCTTTCTTTTTCAATTCACTTCTATGTGCTGCTTTTTTAAATATGTAATTGATTTCATTTGTGGCCGAATTAACACCATCTTTAGTTGTTTCAAATTTCTTATTAATAAATGTATTTATTAGATTTTTAGTTCTTCAGAACTGAGGGCTTGGACAAAAGTATCTGCGCTTGTCCGGAGCCCATCTGTATCTCTGCTGGACCTGATACATTTGGCAGGTTTCCAGTCTGTTTTGTTCTGGTGTGTCATGTGTTTTGATATAGATGTTAGTTTGGTTATGGTCAGAAAGCGGAGTTTGCTGTTTGACAGTGAATGCATTGAAGGAGGATGGGTCCATGTCAGTGATGGCATAGTCAACTACACTAGCTCCAAGACCTGAACAACACGTGAACCTCCCTAAAGAGTCCCTCTGATCCTGCCGCTCAGTATGTACAGGCCTGAGGCTCGGCAGAGCTGCACCAACTCTCTACCGGTTTTATTTACGGTCTGGTCAAGGTTGTTTCTCGGTGGAAGTTTTCTTGTGAGACTAGGGGGGTTCTGGCCAAAGACATATTCATTGCCCTTTGGATCTACGTGATCAGGTTCAGATCCAGTTCTTGCATTAAAGTCTCCACACAGCAGCACGCTTCCTGGGCCTGGAAACGGCTGATTTCTGTGTGGATGTTGTTGAGATATTCCTCGTCGTGGTAAGGGGAATCCGCTGGGGGAATGTAGATGGCACAGAGATATGTGTCTGTAGCAGAAATGCCAATTTGGTTTAGTTTTAACCAGCAATGAAATTTTCCAACTGAAATAGTAGAAATGTGTTTGGCCAGATCCTCCCTGTACCACACCAGAATTCCTCCCGAGTCTCAGGCCCACGATGAACTGTACTTATTTTAACTGAAGGTACAATTACTTCATAATAGCCTGAGGGACAGTAGGTAAGTGCATCATTTCGACACCAGGTTTCAGTGAGGATAATTATATCAACATCTTCGATATGTTTTAGAAATTCTGGGTCTGTGCTTTTAGAACCAAATGTTGAAGAATTAAGACCCTGAATATTCCAGCAACTTATTTGAAATGAACGCATTCGTATTCTAAAAGATAAACCTATTTGGTGAGACAGAGAGAAAGTAACGTGAAGCTAGTGTACATGTGAAAACATACATGGCAAACAATTTACAATAGTGCACTTTTTTTTTTTTTTTTTTTTTTTTTTGTCTTGTCAGTAGAGCACTGTGTGTTCTTATCTGTTCAGGAGCTGGTTGCACAGTGTGTGTAGCATCTCTCTGATCTGGCTCAGTTCGCTGGCAGAGGTGGAGCTGGAGCTGGTGGGTGGAGCAGGAGGCCGGGCTAAAGCTTCAGCGTAGCTCGGTGCTCTCGGGTGGAGGGATTTATCTGGATATGGATTTTTTTTTGGTTTCTTCTTGCTAATGGGGGCTTGATGGCCAGCAGGTGGACGTGGAGTTGGTGACTGCAGGTTTACAGGCGTATAGTGAGCCATAGGTGGGTGTGGATGATGTGGGATGCTTGTCCAGCCGACGTCTCTCCTCGCCGGGGTCGGGAGGGTGTGTCTGTGCATGTAGGGGTGATTCGTCATCGGGGTCGGGGGGTGTGTCTGGGCATGTAGGGGTGAATGGGCCGGTAGTGTTCTGGAGTCGGTAACAGATGTCTCGGTGACGACGGGGTGCGGCCCAGCGCTGCGTCTTTAAGGGCTCTTGCAAAAATGCGCACTGCATCTCTGTGCAGGTGGAGCCCATCGTACAGGTGTTGGGGGCCGATGTGGTGGTGGTGGACCGGGTACATTTTTGGAAGTGTAGAACATCTGCGGGAAATTTCAGTGTTAATGTTGTGGATGATGTGTGGTGGTGTGTCATGTCGTGGGAGAAGTGTGGAGATAACAATCCGGGATTCTGGGAACTTTTTGTTGGTGATTTCTGCCATTTTTCTGACAGCATCAGCAGTGTTGTTGCGCAGCGAGTGAAGGTCATTGGTCCCAGTGTGGATTATGACACATGAGGGGTGTCCTGGGAAGTCTCTGATTATCTGGTGGGCGTGGCCAGTTGTGCTGCATCGTTTTGCAGAGACTTTCTGATGTGGGAAGAGTTTCTGTGGGTCCAAGAACTTTCCATTAGAGTCCATGAGGAGGAGAACATCTGGATCAGGTTCTGGAGGGTGGGCGGGGGGTTTGTTTCTGCAGGTGTCTGTGTGTTTGTGGCACTGCCGCTGTCTGTGTTTGTGTAGTCTGTAGTAGGAGCTTTACTGTAGTGACGTGTGTTGTCTTCTGTGTTTTTCTGTAACTGCTCTCTCATTTCTTGCAGCTGTCTGGAGAAGCTCTCTTCTTTTCTCTCGTTGTCCTCCTCTAGCTTGCACATCTGTACGCTGGAGAGTTTGGTTTTCTCCTTGCAGTTCTCTGAGAGCTCTGTTGAGTTCAGTGATGGAGGAGTTGGTGTCTTTCTTCAGCTGTCTGAGCTCATCTTTGAGCTCTTGGATGTAAATGTTTGTGTTAGCGTGTGTCTGAGAGTTTGACTTGAGTGTGTTCTCTGAATTCAGTGAAGTCCAGTTCTAGCAAAGCTAAACTGTCTCTCAGTCGCCAGTCTGATGGTGCAGGTGGAAGAATGGCTGGGCCGTCCTCCTCAGAGTCTGTGCTGTGTGCGTGAGGCTCGTCTCTCTCCTCCTCTACTCTGGCCTTCAACAGGGGGAAGATCTCCTCGAATGAGTTCAGGCTTGCCTCATTGCCTTGCAGAAGGAAGGTGCCTTTAGTATAGTAGGTTATGGTGAGAATTGGGTTGTCTGTGTCCAGCATTTCATCTTTGCAAATAGTTAGTCTTCCACCTCGACCGATTCCTTCTTTAAAAATGTACTTGTATTCCTCACAGATGGCTGATTTCCATGCAGTTATCAAAGTGGTGTAGAAAATAAGGTTGTTCTTGATTCTTCTCCCATTGAGTTGAATGTAGTCAGCATACAAAAGATCAGGGTTGTCTCTGAGAGTTTTCTCTTTGTGTTTTTTTCTGGCCTGTACACTTCTGCACTTCTCTGGGTAAAGCACCTCCCCCCTGCACTCTGTCTGCGCCAGGGTTGCCATGGTGATCGGGCTGGGCACTGAGCCAAAACTGCAGCTAACTTAGCTTTTAGCTTGTAATAATCAGTAATTTACCAGAATAAAGTTAAAATATACAGTTTTTGTTCGAGATTTTTGCCAGATAAAGCTTATCTCTTTTTTTAGTAACTGAAGATCAAAAATTGTGTGAATTCTTTCAGCTGTAGTTCCTTTAAAAAAAGCCTTTCACGTTTTGGAGGGAAATCTCCAGTTAGCTGATAGAGTGGTGAGCAGTAGCCAGATGCTATTCCACAGGTTCAAGTCTTCTTTCTTTTATTAAAATGTATTTTGTAGTAAAAAAATCAGTCTTTACCTGAATCCAGGTTGTTCTTCTGTTGTTTGTTCTTGTTTGTTGTCGTTATTTCACTCTCTGTCTCACTTTTTGGCTCAATCTTTTATAATATTTCAGGAGCTCATTTTTAGAGTGGCTGAACTCACTCTCTCTCTCCCATTTGTCTTCCATCTATATATCTATCTTACTGTCTGTCTATCTATCTATCTATCTATCTATCTATGTATCATCTGTCTGTCTGTTTGTCTGTCTGTATGTGTGTCTGGCTGTGTTTATGTTTGTCTGTCTGTATGTGTGTCTGTCTGCTTATATATCTATCTATCTATCTATCTTACTGTCTGTCTATCTATCTATGTGTCATCTGTCTGTCTGTATGTGTGTCTGTCTGTCTGCTAATCTATCTATCTGTCTGTCTGTCTGCTATCTATCTATCAATCAATAAATCAATCAATCTATCATCTATATATCTATATATCTATCATCTGTCTGGCTGTCTTTATGTTTGTCTGTCTGAATGAGTGTCTGTCTGTCTGCTATCTATCTATCTATCTGACTGTCTATCTGTCTATCTATCTATCTGTCTATCTATCCATCTATCTATCTGACTCTGTCTTTCTATCTCTCTATCTATCATCTGTCTGGCTGTATTTATGTTTGTCTGTCTGTATATGTGTCTGTATGTCTGTCTGCATCTATCAATCAATCTATCATCTATCTATCTATCTATCTATCTATCTATCTATCTATCTATCTATCTATCTATCTATCTATCTATCTATATATCTATCTATCTGACTGTCTATCTATCTATCTATCTGTCTGTCTGTCTGTCTATCTATCTATTCATCTATCTATCTGACTGTGTCTATCTATCTATCTATCCATCTATTTATATCTATGTATCGTCTGTCTGTTTGTCTGTCAGTATGTGTGTCTGTCTGTCTTTATGTTTGTCTGTCTGTCTGTCTGCTTCTATCTATCAAACAATCAATCTATCAACTATCTATCTATCATCTGTCTGGCTGTCTTTATGTTTGTCTGTCTGTATGTGTGTCTGTCTGTCTGCTTATCTATCTATCTATCTATCTATCTATCTATCTATCTATCTATCTATCTATCTATCTATCTATCTATCTATCTATCTATCTATCTATCATCTGTGTGTCTGTTTGTCTGTCTGTATGTGTGTCTGGCTGTCTGTATATGTGTTTGTCTTTCTGTCTGTCTGCTTCTATCTATCTATCTATCAGTCAGTCAATCAATCAATTTATCTATCTGTCTATCTATTTATGCATCATCTGTCTGGCTGTATATATGTTTGTCTGTCTGTCTGTTTGTATGTGTGTCTGGCTGTCTCCTATCAATCAATCTATCTATCTGTCTGTCTCTCAGTCTGTCTGTCTGTCTTTCTGTCTGTTTGTTTGTCTGTCTGTCTGTCTATCTGTCTGTCTATCAATCTATATATGTATCAACTGTTTGGCTGTATGTATATGTGTCTGTCTGTCTGTCTGCTTATATATCTAACATCTATCTATCTGTCTATCTATCTGTCTATCTATCCATCTATCTATCTGACTCTGTCTTTCTATCTCTCTATCTATCTATCATCTGTCTGGCTGTCTTTATGTTTGTCTGTCTGTATATGTGTCTGTATGTCTGTCTGCATCTATCAATCAATCTATCATCTATCTATTTATCTATCTATCTATCTATCTATCTATCTATCTATCTATCTATCTATCTATCTATTCATCTATCTATCTGACTGTGTCTATCTATCTATCTATCTATCCATCTATTTATATCTATGTATCGTCTGTCTGTTTGTCTGTCTGTATGTGTGTCTGTCTGTCTTTATGTTTGTCTGTCTGTATGTGTGTCTGTCTGTCTGTCTGCTTCTATCTATCTATCAAACAATCAATCTATCAACTATCTATCTATCATCTGTCTGGCTGTCTTTATGTTTGTCTGTCTGTATGTGTGTCTGTCTGTCTGCTTTATCTATCTATCTATCTATCTATCTATCTATCTATCTATCTATCTATCTATCTATCTATCTATCTATCTATCTATCTATCTATCTATCTATCTATCTATCATCTGTGTGTCTGTTTGTCTGTCTGTATGTGTGTCTGGCTGTCTGTATATGTGTCTGTCTTTCTGTCTGTCTGCTTCTATCTATCTATCAGTCAATCAATCAATTTATCTATCTATCTATCTATCTATGTATCATCTGTCTGGCTGTATATATGTTTGTCTGTCTGTCTGTTTGTATGTGTGTCTGGCTGTCTCCTTCTATCAATCAATCTATCTGTCTGTCTCTCAGTCTGTCTGTCTGTCTTTCTGTCTGTTTGTTTGTCTGTCTGTCTGTCTATCTGTCTGTCTATCAATCTATATATGTATCAACTGTTTGGCTGTATGTATATGTGTCTGTCTGTCTGTCTGCTTATATATCTAACATCTATCTATCTATCTATCTATCTATCTATCTATCTATCTATCTATCTATCTATCTATCTATCTATCTTCTGTCTGGCTGTCTTTATGTTTGTTTGTCTGTCTGTATGTGTGTCTGTCTGTCAGCTTCTATCTATCTATCTAACTACCTATCTATCTATATCTATCTATCTATGTATCATCCGTCTGTCTGTATGTGTGTCTGTCTGTCTGCCAATCTATCTATCTATCTATCTATCATCTATCTGGTTGTCTTTATGTTCGTCTGTCTGTATGTGTGTCAGTCTGTCTGTCTGTCTGCTTATCTATCTATCTATCTATCAATCTATCTATCTATCTATATCTATCATCTGTCTGGCTGTCTTTGTTTGTCTGTCTGTATGAGTGTCTGTCTGTCTGCTATCTATCAATCTGTCTATCTATCATCTATCTGGTTGTCTTTATGTTTGTCTGTCTGTATGTGTGTCTGTCTGTCTGCTTATCTATCTATCTATCTATCTATCTATCTATCTATCTATCTATCTATCTATGTATCATCCATCTGTCTGTATGTGTGTCTGTCTGTCTGCCTATCTATCTATCTATCTATCTATCTATCTATCTATCTATCTATCTATCTATCTATCTATCTATCTATCTATCTATGTATCATCTGTCTGTCTGTATGTGTGTCTGTCTGTCTGTCTATCTCTATCCATCTATCTATCTATCTATCTATCTATCTATGTATCATCTGTCTGTCTGTTTGTCTGTCTGTATGTGTGTCTGGCTGTCTGTATGTGTATCTGTCTGTCTGTCTGCTTTATCTATCTATATATCTATATTACTGTCTGCCTATCTGTCTATCTCTATCCATCTATCTATCTATCTATCTATCATCTATCTGGCTGTCTTTATGTTTGTCTGTCTGTATGTGTGTCTGTCTGTCTGTCTGCTTATATATCTATCTATCTATCTATGTTTCATCTGTCTGTCTGTATGTGTGTCTGTCTGCTATCTATCTATCTATCTATCTATCTATCTATCTATCTATCTATCTATCTATCAATCAATCAATAAATCAACCTATCTATCTATCATCTGTCTGGCTGTCTTTATGTTTGTCTGTCTGTATGAGTGTCTGTCTGTCTGCTTCTATCTATCTATCTATCTATCTATCTGACTGTCTTTCTATCTATCTATCATCTGTCTGGCTGTCTTTATGTTTGTCTGTCTCTATGAGTGTTGTAGGGTGAACAGGTCAGTTTGGGGAATGTATGACCGATATTACTGATAGTAATCAATGATCAATCATACGATGTGACCCGGACACCGATACATGTAAAAACGTCCCAAAAAGGGCTTATATAGTCCAAGAGTCTGCTTCAAAAATATATAGATAATTAAACACAACGAATTATAATTAATTAGGAATATAGATTTTATGCAGACAGGCTATATTAATTTTAATAACCCCGTGATGGAATTGACCCGTGAGGCTACCACGAACCAGTCAGTTCGTCCACTGAACCACTTTATTTGGTACTTTTGATCAATTCTCCAGAAGGGTTATTCCTAGTTATAAGCTTACTCATCAAAAGCACGTTAACTTACTTTGATAATATCAGCTCGTAGCTTAAAATCGCACATTAAAGAGGCTTTGTTTTATGACCAACAAACACAGGCAATTACGCGTATAATTGATTTTAATACAAGGCACTATGATATATCACTACACTTGACAGACAACATTTAACATAGAATAAACATAAAATAAACAAAATAACTGCAGTAAGGGAAAGTAAAGAGTTATTAGGGGTCTGGCAAACTTATTACAACAATTAACCCTTTGAAGCCAGCAAGGAAATTACACACTGTGATGCATTTGAATTTCAATAGAATAAACTTGCATAAATAGACCTTTGCGTGTCTAAGGCTGCGTGTATGCCGTGTCCTTGGGGCGTCCGAGATGGATTTCGGTTTGGTGTTTCCAGCGCGTGGAGTTGAAACTCACTTGAAGGGAGAGTTGAGGGGTTGTTCCTGGTCGTTGCAATATTCAGCAGAAGAGAGGGAAGAAAGCTTGAAGAGGTCCAGAAGAAGACCAAGGGGAGGGGGTGAGCCTGCAAAGAGAGAGAGTTGAGTTGAAGAGCGCAGCAAAAAAGAGGATGATAAGAGAGGATGAAGCGCGTGTTTCAATGCTGGATCTGACTTTTAAAGTAGGGAGGTCACTCCTCCTTTGGGGAAAGTGACCCAATGAGGGCCCTCCGTTTTGGGCGCGAATTTGCTCCCTTTGTCCGGTCGAGGCTCATTTGCATACTTCATGATTTGGTCAGGACTCTGCTTTGAATAACTCAAAAGATGGTAAAAACCTATCAGAATACAGTTCTAAGGTGATCTTATATTTATATTCGGCTAGGGCAAGTCGTAAGGTTTAATTTGATATCAAGAAAAATTTATTTGTGACACTTAAAAATGGTTATACACTCTCAGGCTATTACATATAAAGCCTCTTATTAAATATAACGAGTTTTACTACACTACTAAACAGTCTTACTAGTTTGATCTAACATCAGACAAATACACAACATATTAAACGTATTTTCTTAAGAATAAACATTTCTCGGTTTTAACTGGAAGACACATATTCTCTGTTGCCAACTTTTCACGTGCCCTTTTCTCACGTGGTGAAGCACAGGGTGTCACATGTGCGGGGGTTTTTAGAAAACACCACGAGGATCCTCTGTCAATAGCGGTAGTGTCTCTCTGTCAATCGTTCATTGTACTATCACAGACCATTTCTGTGATCTTACAGGGGTTCTTTGTCTCCAAAATAGCTGAGTCCATGATTATCCTTCATTGATTCCTCCAGACGCTACAGTCCCCCTTTTCGTCAGGTGACGTCCCTGTTGGAGACATCATCGGACGACAATCATCACAATGGCGGATGGCAGGTGAATCATGAGGGTGTTGTAGTAGGTGGTTATTCGGACGGAGGGCTCACCTACGTCCGAATAACCTGTTGTGGTCCCCTCTTTCCGGGGGTTCCGTCGGAAACCTACAGACATGGCTTTCGTGAGCTTGGCTGTGGTTGTTTGCATCTCGTTGAGCCTCCTGTACAGGATGAAGGCCAGGCCTAGTGTCAGGAGGTGGCTGATTCCCATAGAGATGCACAGCGCAGTGTCCGCTGCGGTCCAGGCTCGGACAACAGGTGAGGTGGTCAAGATGGGCATTCGAGACAAGGCTTGGAGGGCTGTGTCGATAGGAGCAATGTCAATTAACTGGGAGCCCTCTCTTTCGATCCATAGTTCCAGTTCTGGATCCAGGGTGAGGTTTTGATTCTGGAAAAAAAAATGGGATTTCCAGTTCTGTTTCGTACTCTTCACCTGGGAGATGGTATAGCGCCAGGTCATCGAGGTGGAGGATGGCACCTTTCGGGACTTGAATCCACATGCTCTGGTTGGGCAAGGTGAGACGGGTGGCGGTGTCATGCTGGTCATTGGTGAGTGTAGCTGCGCGCACAGGAGTGTTAACGAGCCACCTGTCGCCTACGATCTCGGCTTGTGTCTCGCTGACTTGAGTGCGAGGCTTGGCATCGGCGGGGCAGCGGGTATCGCTGCCCAGGTGTTGCAGCCCGCAGATTCCGTCAGTGTTGCCTCTGAGGAAGGGTTTACTGGGGCAGAGGTAGTGAATGTCTTTGGTCAACGTGCACATGTGCAGTTTTGGGGCCAGGTACAGCCGTGGGTTGCTGTCGTGGTAGGCCACCACGTCTGGGGTGTGGATCTTGATGTGTGTGTTACTTTTCCAAAACCCTATGTTGACAATGTCCTTGAGTCAGTAGATTTGGCTTGACTCTATGATGGGTAGGTTCAGGAGAAAACCCACTTCCCTCTGCTCGGGGTCAACGTAGAGTGGGATGGCGCTACCCAGAGAAGTAGGCAAGGTGTAGTTGTAACGGGTCAGTCGTCGTGGTGATGGCGGAAGCCAGCATGGTTTGTACGAGGCTTAAGGGTATCAGGTTAGTTTGCATTGGCCCCTCCCCGCTTTTCCCTGTCAGCCATATGTCGTTTTATTTGATTACGGTGGACCCATTTGAGAACCGGCTCTTTCTGTCTCCGGTTTAGTTGGATCCGGTACGCCACCGGGGAGAGTTTGTCAATGATCATGGGGTCCTGTCCAGTGGGGCAGTAATTTCTTTGACAGCCGATGGTAGGCTGTGCGGGATGGCTGAATGAAGCTATAATACCAGACCCTGTTGCCCACGTCCAGTTCTTGGTGCGACGCTTTTTGATCATAGTATGCTTTCTGTCCTTCGGCACTCTTTTGAAGCTGTTGTTGTGCAAAAGCAAATGTTGCTTTCAGGTGCTGGTGTAGCTCGTCGAGGTACTGGTGAGTGGTGCAGGCTGTGACGAGGCTGGAGTCTCCTGGCTGATACAGCAGATGCAGTGGCAGTGTCATCTGCCGCCCAGTCATTAGTTTGAAGGGAGACACGTGAGTCGAGTTCTGCGGGGTGGCTCTGAGAGCCATTAGCACCAGCGGGAGTTTTACATCCCAGTCCTTCTGATTGGCAGACACATACTTCTTCAACATACTGACCACGGTTCGGTTCGATCGTTCCACTTGGCCAGATGAGATTGGATGATGACTGACGTGTAGTTGAACTTGGACTCCCAGGAGTCTCCAGATCTGTTGCATAATCTCAGCCGTAAAGTGAGTGCCTCTGTCTGAGTTGACTCTCAGAGGCAGTCCGAACCTGGAGAAGATGTGGTTCATCAGGAGGTATGCCGTGGTCTGGGCAGTGTCGTTGGGTGCTGGACGACACTCTACCCACTTTGTGAACTGGCACACGACTGTGAGGAAGTATTTGTTGCCCCTCGTCGACCTGGGCAGAGGTCCTACCCAGTCGATTTGGAGGTCTGACCATGGGAATGTGACTCTCCTGCGTTGCAGTGGAGCTCTGTGGTTTGGGTTTGCCGGTTGAAACTGGCAGCAAACCAGGCATTCTCTGACATATTCTGTCACATGTTCCTGCATGCGGGGCCAGTATGCCACTTGTTTCAGTGTCTCATAAGTGGCTCTGGCGCCGTGGTGCCCGGCACATGGTGCGTCGTGGGCATAACTTAGCATGACCCCCCCTTAGGCACTGTGGCACCACGAGCCTTGGCGCTGTGATGTCATCAGGTGCATACCACAAAATGTTGATCACACGCAGCATGTGCTTTATGTCATGCAGTCGTCTGAGGCACGGGTTGTCAGTGAGGTCAGACGGCGGTAGAGGGTGGTTGGTGGGGTCAGAGAGGTGGTTTAGGAAAGTCTTTATGGATGTGTCAGAGGCTTGCATGTCCGCTATGTCGTTGTTTGACATCTGCGGAGCCAGCGTTAGAGGCTGAGAGGGTGGCACTGTTGCAGGAAAGGTTTGTTTGCTTCGGGTTGTCACTGCAACGTTCAAGGTGGGTGGGAGGGTTGGGGGTGACCATAGAGTACCGTGCAGTGCGCCAGTCTTGGCAAGTGCATCGGTTTGGTCGTTCAAGTCTTTGTCAAGGCCTGGTTGCCTTGAGTGTCCTTTCACCTTCTTCCAGTAGACAATCATGTTGTGATTTCTTGTGATGTCATCACATTCTTGGAACAGGTGTTGGCGTTTGATAGGCTTGCCGTTCGAAGTTTTAAAGCCATTTTGTTTCCAGTTCGGAAGGTGGCATGTGAAACTGAGTCTGGCGTAGTTGGAGTCTGTGCAGATCAGGAGTTCTTTGATGTTATGGGTCGATGCGATTTGCAGAGTTATGAGAATGGCTGCAACCTCCGCATACTGTGATGACTGCGGGCCCAGCTTGAAGTGTTGTGGTGGGCACGGCAGGTCATTTACCCATAATACACCTGCTCCTGCTTGACGAATGCCCTCTTGGTTGTAGGAACATCCTTCGACGTAGGCTGTGGGCATACCTTGGCACGCATTTCCTTCAAAGTACCTGTGACAGGTCAGTTGTTGTTGTTGGGGTTCTTCCACATCCATTGTTGCAGCTGGTGTGTTATCAGAGCAGTTCTGGCAGGCAGCCAGGCCGTTGCCTAGCGTCGACTTGTGATTCTGAGCATATCGTGCCTCAACATTGCGCCCTTGGAGGGCCATTAACCACGTGGCTATGCGTGAATTGGTGACCATGCCATCTCGGATACGCTGGCTGTTGAGAAACATGACAGGCTGGTGGCAAGTCTCTATGATAACCTTTTGGGCTCCAATGTAGTTGGAGAATCTTTGGATGGCCCATACAGTGCAGAGCAGAGCTTTTTCACAGTCTGAGAATTTAGTCTCAGGTGGAAGTGTCTTGCTGGCATATGCGATTACTCTTTTGTCTTGGTCATGCCGTTGGTACAGGCCAGCACTGAGACAGTGGCTGGAGAATCCAGCTTCTAAGTAGAACTCTTTTTGTGGGTCCGGGTAAGCCAGGCACGGAGCGGTGCATAGGTGTCGTTTCAGCTCGTCCATGGCATGTTCTTGGACCTCTGTCCATATAAATGGGCAGTCTTTTTTCAGGAGGGCAGTTAGAGGTTTTGCAATGTCTGAGTAGCTCTCGATGAACTGCCGCGAGTAATTGCACACCCCTAGGAAACTTCGCAGCTCTGAGATGTTGGTGGGTGGCTTGATGTTTTGAACGGCTTGAATACGGCTGGACTGTGGTTCGATGCCCTGTGATCCTATGAGTAGGCCCAAGTAGTTGACCTTGGTTTGGCACCACTGTCCTTTGTGGAGGGCGATCTTGGCGCCGGCAGTGGACAATTGGTTCAAAACATAGTCTATTTCTTTCATGTGGTCTGCCACTGTTGTGCTTTTCATGAGAACATCGTCTACGTAGATAAGATTGCCTCTTGTTCTGGCATCTGGGCATGCTTTGTTCAGGAAGATGTTGAACTCAGCAGGTGAGTTGGCATAGCCGAACGGACACCTTGTGAAAGTGAATTGTCTGTTGCTGAACGTGAAAGCTAGCTTGTGCTGATCTTCTGGATGCACTGGTATGGTCCAGAATCCAGAGGCCACATCGAGTGTAGAGAAGATAGTGGCTCCTCTGATTCTGGGTATTTCCTGCTCCAGCTGGGTCATGGGCCATCGTGACAGTGGCACCTGTTGATTCAGTTTCCTGTAGTCAATGGTGGGTCGCCACTTGCCGTTTGGTTTGAGGACGGGCCAGATGGGGGCAGAATAGGTGCTGTTGCATGGACGGATGACACCTTTTTCAAGCATGGAGTCGATGATCTCTTGCACCGGTTCGTGTGACGCGATGGGGATCTTGTACTGCCTGACAAACGTGGGAGGAGCATTAGGGTGCATTGGGATGCGCACGGTGTGGAGCTCGGTGAGACCACAATCTAAAGAGTCTTTGGCAAATGATGCTTTGAACTTGTAAAGGACTCGTCTGAGTCCTTGTCGATCTGCATCATTATTAAGTGCGTCAGCGTCGTTTAGAATTTGCTGAACTTGAGACTCAAATCCTGGATACGGCTCCTCTGTCGGTGTGTCGTCTGTCGTGTTGGCAGGCAAAGGTGCGGCAGTGTCATCAATCTCACAGGCAGGCTATTTGGAGACTGTGTATACTGCAAGGTGTTGGTCCTTTGTCAGTTCTGTTCTGCATACCTGGTCTTTGTCCACTGGCATGACTGAAGTTATGGAGATGATCTTGAAGGGGGTTGTGAAGACGGTGTTGTCTGTGTCCCCTTCGGGTATCATTGAAGCTGGGATGGGCCCAATGATTGGTAATGTTAGTTCAAAGTCATGAAAGTCATGGCTCACTAGCCATCCTGCCTGGTAGGCTTTTGGAATTGTGATGTCCATTGCCATGCAGTTGTTGAAGAGGATGTAAACAGCACGGGGTGACACTTCAGTGAGGGGCGTGGCTTCCAGCGTGAGTCCAAGTTCAACGCATTCGGGTGAAGGTTGAAAGAAACCCAGCGTGTGGTTTAGGGGTTGACCACAGCGCATGTTGAGCCGAACAGCGACCCCTTTGGTGTATGCTGGTACTACAGTTTCCTGTTCGTTGACCAAGGTGCAGACCTCTGGAATGGTCTGGCCTGACCGGAGGTTAGCAGTGTTGGTTGGAATCACAGGAGGCTGTAAAGTCAGTGGGGCCCACAAGACCTCATTAATAATGTCTACATGAGCGTTGAGGCGAATCAGAATGTCTGCTCCAATGTAGACATCATGGGGCAGTTCTGGAAGGACCAGGAAGTAGTGGGTCAGACATCGGTAGTTCCACTTCAAGTTCAAGGCGCAGATCCTTTTGGCAGTCACCATTGTTGATGGGAATGAGTTCAAAGGAAAACGGGTGCGCTTGCTGACAGATGGAAGGTCCGGTGTGTCTTCAATGAGAGCATTGTATAGTGAGAGGCTGATGGCTGAGTTGTCTGCCCATAGTGCAAGTATTATGTCAGTGGTAGTTACACCATTCAAGTGCAGGTCAGCTGTGACCTTGGGGCAGAAAGAATCAAAGTCTTGGGTGAGCTGAAATGTGCAGAGTAGCGAACTTGAATCTCGCTCTGGTGCTGATGCTGTGTCACTGTGGCTGGCTGTGAGAGTTCCCGTGGCCTTTGTGACCTGACAGTCTGGTTCAGGTGATCGGGGTGGCTGAAGGGGAAGAGGTTCTCGCACTTGAGCCCACATCTTCAGCTGTCTGAAGTCCAGCAGGGGCTCGAAGCGGTCTAGTAGATCCTTTCCGATAAGGAAGGGATATGTGTTCATCGGCGAGATGTATATAGGGTGTACCACACTCATAGGACCAATTGTCAGGTGAATGGGAGCTACCTGTTCAAGCCGTGACGTCATTTTGGCTGTATGACTGGACATTCAGCACACAATTCTGAGAGTTTAGAGTTCGATTTTGTGTTTTAGCTTCAAATTTGAGTCTTTCAAAAAGTTCAGCTGACATCAAGGTGAGGTCTGCTCCGGTGTCTACCAGGGCTTCGAGTCTCACCTCATGTTCCACAGTGATGGCGAGAGAGAATTTTCGTGCTACCCCCTTTTCGATCAGATTCCCCAGGAGTTTTGGTGTTGGGGCTTGTGTGGTGATCGATAAGCAGTTAGGGTCGGTGTCGGGTGACTCGGTGCAGAGACACACAACCAAAACAGCACTTTCTGGTATCTTAGGGGCTTGGTCACTGGTGTGAAGAATTGTGTTGTCCGCTGCAGGATGTGTGGTTGTCAACTGCAGTGAGTGGGTGTCGCTGTCACTTGGTGATGTGATAGCTGGTTCGGTAGTCTGTGTCTGAAGAACGGTGCTCTGGGTGCTTGGTTCAGTAGGAGGGCAGTCAGGAAGGGTGTTGGTTTCAGGCATTACACTTAGTCATGAGGAGTCCGACCTGTCCACTTTGTCTTCCTTGTGAGGTTTCTTATGGAGAAGCTCTTTCAGGATTTTCAAGAGCTCTGCGGCCTCTGACGTGGCCTCACTGTTTTTCTTTGGGGTAGGCTCGGACTTGGACTTGCCTGAGGCATGCCGCGAGGTGTTCCGCTGCGGGCTGTCTGGGCTTGACGTTCTCGTCGACGGGGTTCGGTTCTGTCTGGGCCGTCGGTTGGCTTCCCACGTGGCTCCACCCTTTTGGTTGTGGGGTGGCCATGGGCCGTCGTAGAATCTTTCAGAGCGCCCGCTCTGGTGCTTAGGACGGGCACCATCACGGTTGTGCTGCCCTCTTCTGTCATGAAACGGTCTTGACTCGTGGTAAAAAGGTCTGTTACTGTGGTGCTGGTGGGCGCCCTCTAGTGCCAGCTCTGAGCGCTGATCGGTGACAGGGCAAATGGTTGGATTTTTTACAGTCTTTTCAGAAGCAATCTTCTGCTTGGTGAAAGCTTTATGGGCTAAGTCTCGCAGCTGTTGGGTAGTCATGCTACGAGGGCAGGCCAGGACCCCTAAGTGATGGCTCACTGTGGGATGCAGGTTTCGGAGAAAAAGAGTTTTGAAGTTGAAATCTTCTTCCATGCCAGGTTCGTTCTGTGCTCCGAAGTAGGCTCGTCGGATGCGGCTGTAGTAGGCCTGTGGAGTTTCCAGTCGGGCCTGTTTGAGGTCCATAGTGGCGATGAGTCCTTGTTCTGACTCTGGATCAGAGAATTCTCTGATGAAGGCCTGCCGGAGCTGTAGGTAGTCTGATTTGACAGTCTCTGGTTGTCGATCCAGGAAACTGCGCACGTCGCGACTAGACGTAATTCTTAGCAGGTACACTCTGTCCCGCATGGTTACGTTGGGAACAGTGTGCAAGTGAAAGTCTATGTCTTGCAGGTAGGCGTGCACGTCGTGGCCTCCTGCAGGATTTGGGGTGAAAGTAAGGATGTTTCTGGCCAGCTTGTCAAGTTCTTTGGGAGCCATGCCATGGTTAGTGACCAGGCTTTTGTGGGCGGGCTCCCACCCTTTTGTTGCTGACGGGGGTTCTTGGAGGCTGGCTGGTGACATGTTGAACAGTGGGCTTTCACCCCCCTTTCCAGCTCTGAGCTCTTGGCTGAAAAGCTGGGGCCCACTGGTCAGGGGAAACTCTGTGGTGTGCGTTTCCCTTTTCTGTTCACTTTGCAGTCTATAAGAATGTTTCAGTTCTCTGTGAACAGTGTCAAGTTCATATTTGAGATGGTCTCTGTACTGAATAAGTTCATGGATTTCAGCTCGGGCCATGTTCAGGTGCTTTTCACAGGCTCTGGCTTTAGCATCTCTGTCTTTTACTGCAGTCTCTGCTCTTGTAAGGAGAGACTCGGCTTGTTGCAACTTTTCGTCGAGTTCTTCTCTGGCTGTTCTCTCCGACTGTTCTCTTTGGTCTGTGTCTCGGAGAAGGTTTTCCAGGGCGTTTTGAAGTCTTTCTACTTCCTTTTTCTGTTCTGGGTCCGTTTCATCCTCTTCCTTTCGTTGTTCCTCGGTCTCGAGGCGTAGCTGATCTAGTTGACTCTGAGTTTTGGTTTGGTTCCTACGGGCCTCCTCAGCTTGGAGTTTTAGTGCTGCGGCCTCCTGCTCCAGGTCGAGGTTGCTTTTCTCAATTATCCGTGCCTGGGCGACGAGATTGTGGGCAAGACTTCCGATGATCTTGGTCCATTCTTTGTGGTTGTAGCTCTGTGTTGGATCGTGGGCCATTAGGCTGTCCAATTCGGCGTCCAGTTGCTCTCGACCTAGGGGCTGTAGGTCCCTGGCGTCCTTGGGTAGGACGGTGTCCGTCATTGCGCTCAACCAGGCCTCGAGGTGATCCCAGTGGGCTGCGGGACTGGACGAACGGGACATACTGGCTTACTGTAGGTGAGAGAAAAGAACAGCACACACAAAGAGGCCAATGCAAGTACGCGTAGGTTTAGCGAGCTACAATGAGGTGGCTATTATAAGCCGTAATTTTGACTAACTGGGGTAGACAGTTAGACAATTAAGTGGGCCGAATTTCGTGGGTCAGTGCATGTCTAAATAAAGAATTTGACAAGGCGGCAGCCCACAAGGGTTATCTGAGGATGCGGGCTGCCTGTTTGTCTCTTTATTCAGTTTTCCTTGATGGCTCTTGTAGGCTCTGTCTTAATGTGAACTGGAAGTACACACTACAACAGAACAGAACAGCAGAATAAAATAGAACACAATTAATGTTAGGAATAGATAGGCAGGAGAAAGAGGGCCTAAGTTTACCACCACTGCTAGGGCTTATGATAGGACCAACAGGGTGGGGCGCTATTGAGGTATAAACCCTAGGAAGATGGTGTGACTTAGGGGACAGAAAGAAAAGAAATGGGCCGAATGCTTAAATGACCGGGGGAATGTCTACTATTATGTGGCCTATACTGGTGGGTGGATTTTACCTTCTTTTAGTTTGCCTGGGGTGAATCGGTGTCACTCTGCTGGGGACCAGCGCGTGGTCAATCTTTCCAATGGTCCTGAACACTGGACCGCAGTGTCCCCGGGCCCTCTGCTACTATCACGGTGCGCCCTCTCAAACAACTTGACTTTAAGCACAACCAGCAACACCAGGGTGTCAACTGTCAGACGGCACAACAAGATTTGGATTTTCCCTAGAACCCTCGTAAGAGTGGCCCCTCTTCAGGCCCTGGTTTAGGTAATTGTTCCAAACTTGCCGTGTGTGTCGACTGACGGTGTTGACTTTCTTTGGAGTGCAAAATTGCTGATGTCGTTGCGTGCCGCACCAATGAAAAGAGACAGAAGAGTCCGAGATTCACATACGCCAGCGTCGGTAACGCCGGTCGGATAAACCAGCTTGCTGGGAACCAACCAGAGATGACTGTCGAATCACCACAGCACACTAGGGAATTCTACATACAGATACAGAACAGGATTTAGCAAGTGAAAGTCTTAAAGTGAATTAAGGCTTCCTTGTTTAAACCAAATTGAGTAATTATGTGCGTAGAAATAACAGGCAAAAGCTTTACCAAATAATGATAAATAAAGGGGAAATTTGATAATGATGTTAATTATCAGACCAATCCAACCACAAGAAAAGACAGAAGTAAACAAGGCAGAATGGACAGACAGACTTAATTTAAATTAAATTTAACTTGTTAAACTCAATTTAAATAAGCGTGTAAAAGGATGTCAAGTAGCATCTAAGATAGTAAGGATACAGTCGTAATAAAGTATCAAAGAGGGAGAGAAAAAGGGAAATAAAGAGAAAAAAAAATTTGTAAAAAAAATTAAAAATAATTAATAATAATTAATCACATTAATTGATAATAATTTAAATGAGAAACTTAATTCAAATTTACATTCGAAATTTGTTTGTTTGAAACCAAATTTGAATAAGTGTACGAAAAGTTAGAGATCAGAATTATATCCGACGATAATCTATCGTCGATTGCTGTAAGATATCAGTGATAGCATCTGAAATAAACCAACTGGAAATTAACCACTTTAAAACAGAACGCGAGGAAGGAAGTGATAAACCGACTTAGCAGGGGAGGCCACCAAAGGGGGCGCCATTTCCTCTAAGTGGGCATTAGTCACTGTAGTGAGACTTAACTTTAAATTTAAATTCAAATCTTGTTTGAAACCAATTAAGTGTAACAGTCGGAGGTAGAAGAATTGTTTAACATCCAATAATATTAGCACAAGCAAAGCTTGTAACTGCAAACATGGATTGACAGTTAAACCGAGAGAAACTTGAGAAAAGAGATGACCTACAATGAATGTCCACCCGATGGCGTACTTGTGCTCGCGCAAAATGACGTCATGGGGTGGGAGTAACTTGAGAACTAAATTAAATAAATATATATGACCTGTCTGCTAATGTCCACACGATGGCGTACTTGCGCACGCGCAAGATGACGTCATGGGGTGGTAGTAACTTGAGAACTAATCAAGCACTTACAGGCTGCCCTCTAGTGTTTGTTTGCGGAATAACACTCCCGTGTGATTTCAAATCAGGGAGTGGGTTCTCACGCTTGGATTTTCTGCAAAATCACAGTTATTCAATTGAAACCTCGGCGGGTCTGTTTTTTCTTTCTTTTTGGTGCTATGCTTCACATAAACGGCGTGGCAGATTCTTTTTTTTCCTGCACTACGAGTAAATGTGGACAACAGGAATTGTACGTCTGTCGTTCGACTCCCATACACATTAGAAATATAGCACTTATTCAAAATGTATTAGGTTTCCGATTGATTAGCTACGTCAATGTAAACCAGGAGTTATTTTTATAACGTTTATAATCTCAGGCCTTACTAAGATGAGAAAAGGAGCATCGCTTCACCCAATCTTCTATCGCCCCGACAGAAGAGCATCGTTCTGAACAGGGGGGTTTGTAATATTAAAATATAGCGCGTCTTTACAGAAGCAATTTTTATATTATGAACTGCAGTTTACTGTGGCAATCAACAGTGGCAAAAATAAATGTAAGACATATATTTAGCCGCTGTTAAATGCTGAACTGAGAATCGGCTTTGTGCCTTTCAGTTCGGCGCGCTCGCGTACAAAATTAACAACAAAAATACAGAAAATTGACAATGCATTCGTTCACAAAACAAAGCTTAAAATGTGCCCGCATTGTTCTCCACCAATATATGTAGGGTGAACAGGTCAGTTTGGGGAATGTATGACCGATATTACTGATAGTAATCAATGATCAATCATACGATGTGACCCGGACACCAATACATGTAAAAACGTCCCAAAAAGGGCTTATATAGTCCAAGAGTCTGCTTCAAAAATATATAGATAATTAAACACAATGAATTATAATTAATTAGGAATATAGATTTTATGCAGACAGGCTATATTAATTTTAATAACCCCGTGATGGAATTGACCCGTAGGCTACCGCAACCAGTCAGTTAGTCCGCTCGAACCACTTTATTTGGTACTTTTGATCAATTCTCCAGAGGGGTTATTCCTAGTTATAAGCTTACTCATCAAAAGCACGTTAACTTACTTTGATAATATCAGCTCGTAGCTTAAAATCGCACATTAAAGAGGCTTTGTTTTATGACCAACAAACACAGGCAATTACGGCGTATAATTGATTTTAATACAAGGCACTATGATATATCACTACACTTGACAGACAACATTTAACATAGAATAAACATAAAATAAACAAAATAACTGCAGTAAGGGAAAGTAAAGAGTTATTAGGGGTCTGGCAAACTTATTACAACAATTAACCCTTTGAAGCCAGCAAGGAAATTACACACTGTGATGCATTTGAATTTCAATAGAATAAACTTGCATAAATGGACCTTTGCGTGTCTAAGGCTGCGTGTATGCCGTGTCCTTGGGGCGTCCGAGATGGATTTCGGTTTGGTGTTTCCAGCGCGTGGAGTTGAAACTCACTTGAAGGGAGAGTTGAGGGGTTGTTCCTGGTCGTTGCAATATTCAGCAGAAGAGAGGGAAGAAAGCTTGAAGAGGTCCAGAAGAAGTCCAAGGGGAGGGGGTGAGCGAGCAAAGAGAGAGAGTTGAGTTGAAGAGCGCAGCAAAAAAGAGGATGATAAGAGAGGATGAAGAGCGTGTTTCAATGCTGGATCTGACTTTTAAAGTAGGGAGGTCACTCCTTTGGGGAAAGTGACCCAATGAGGGCCCTCCGTTTTGGGCGCGAATTTGGTCCCTTTGTCCGGTCGAGGCTCATTTGCATACTTCATGATTTGGTCAGGACTCTGCTTTGAATAACTCAAAAGATGGTAAAAACTTATCAGAATACAGTTCTAAGGTGATCTTATATTTATATTCGGCTAGGGCAAGTCGTAAGGTTTAATTTGATATCAAGAAAAATTTATTTGTGACACTTAAAAATGGTTATACACTCTCAGGCTATTACATATAAAGCCTCTTATTAAATATAACGAGTTTTACTACACTAATAAACAGCCTTACTAGTTTGATCTAACATCAGACAAATACACAACATATTAAACGTATTTTCTTAAGAATAAAAATTTCTCGGTTTTAACTGGAAGACACACATATTCTCTGTTGCCAACTTTTCACGTGCCCTTTTCTCACGTGGTGAAGCACAGGGTGTCACATTTGTGGGGGTTTTAGAAAACACCACGAGGATCCTCTGTCAATAGCGGTAGTGTCTCTCTGTCAATCGTTCATTGTACTATCACAGACCATTTCCGTGATCTTACAGGGGTTCTTTGTCTCCAAAATAGCTGAGTCCATGATTATCCTTCATTGATTCCTCCAGACACTACAGTGTCTGTCTGTCTGCTTCTATCTATCTATCAATCAATCAATCAATCAATCTATCTATCTATCAATCAATCAATCTATCATCTATCTGACTGTCTATCTATCTATCTATTCATCTATCTATCTGACTGTCTTTCTATCTATCTATCTATATATCTATCTATCTATCATCTGTCTGTCTGTTTGTCTGTCTGTATGTGTGTCTGTCTGTTTGTCTGTATGTGTGTCTGTCTGTCTGTCTGCTATCTATCTATCAATCAATCAATAAATCAATCAATCTATCAACTATCTATCTATCTATCTATTACTCTCTATCTATCTATCTATCTATCTATAATCTGTCTGGCTGTCTTTATGTTTGTCTGTCTGTATGTGTGTTTGTCTGTCTGCTTTATCTATCTACCTATCTATCTATCTATCTATCTATCTATCATCTGTTTGTCTGTCTGTATGTGTGTCTGGCTGTCTGCCAATCTATCAATCAATCTATCTATATATCGATCTATCAATCTATCATCTGTCTGGCTGTATATATGTTTGTCTGTCTGTATGTGTGTTTGTGTGACTGTCTATCAATGTATCTGTCTGTCTGTCTGTATGTCTATCTGTCTGTCTATCAATCTATATATGTATCAACTGTCTGGCTGTATGTATATGTGTCTGTCTGTCTGTCTGCTTATATATCTAATATCTATCTAGCTATCTATCTATCTATCTGATTGTCTATCAATCAATCTATCTATCTATCTATCATCTGTCTGTCTGTATGTGTGTCTGTCTGTCTACCAATCTATCTCTATCTATCGATCTATCAATCTATCATCTGTCTGGCTGTATATATGTTTGTCTGTGTGTATGTGTGTCTGTCTGTCTGTCTTCTTCAATCAATCAATGAATCAATCAATATATCAATCAATCAATATATTAATCATTCTATCATCTATCTATATATCTGATTGTCTATCAATCAATCAATCAGTCTGTCTGTCTATCTATCTATCTATCTATCTATCTATCTATCTATCTATCTATCTATCTATCTATCTGTCTGTCTTAATTTCCGTCTGTCTGTTTGTGCATCTGTCTGTTTATATCGTCTGTCTATCTATCGATCTATCAATCTATCATCTGTCTGGCTGTATATATGTTTGTCTGTCTGTATGTGTGTCTGTCTGCTTCTATCAATCAATCAATCAATCAACCAACCAATCAATCAATAAATCTATCTATCTATCTATCTGTCTTTCTTTCCGTCTGTCTGTTTGTGCATCTGTCTGCATATCTATCTATCTATCGATCTATCTATCTATAGATCTATCAATCTATCATCTGTCTGGCTGTATATATTTTTCTCTGTCTGTATGTGTGTCTGTCTATCTGTCTGCTTCAGTCAATCAATCAATCAATATATCTATCTATCTGATTGTCTATCAATCAATCAATCTATCTATCTATCTGATTGTCTATCAATCAATCTATCTATCTATCTATCTAATGATCTATCTATCGATCTATCAATCTATCATCTGTCTGGCTGTATATATGTTTGTCTGTCTGTATGTGTGTTTGTCTGCTTCTGTCAATCAATCTATCAATCAATGTATCAATCAATCAATATATCAATCATTCTATCATTTATCTATATATCTGATTGTCTATCAATCTATCTATCTATCTATTTATCTATCTATCTATTTATCATCTGTCTGCCTGTATGTGTGTCTGTCTGTCTGCCAATCTATCTATCTATTGATATATCTATCAATCTATCATCTGTCTGGCTGTATATATGTTTGTCTGTATGTGTGTCTGTCTGTCTCTCAATCTATCTATCTATCTATAGATCAATCAATCAATCAATATATCAATCAATCAATATATCAATCATTCTATCATTTATCTATATATCTGATTGTCTATCAATCTATCTATCTATCTATCTATCATCTGTCTGTCTGTATGTGTGTCTGTCTGTCTGCCAATCTATCTATCTATCTATCTATCTATTGATCTATCTATCGATCTATCAATCTATCATCTGTCTGGCTGTATATATGTTTGTCTGTCTGTTTGTGTGTCTGTCTGTCTGTCTGTCTGCTTCAATCAATCAATCTATCAATATATCAATCAATCAATATATGAATCATTCTATCATCTATCTATATATCTGATTGTCTATCAATCTATCTATCTATCCTATCTATTTATCATCTGTCTGTCTGTATGTGTGTCTGTCTGTCTGCCTATCTATCGATCTATCATCTGTCTGGCTGTATATATGTTTGTCTGTCTGTCTGCTTCAATCAATCAATCAAGCAATCAATATATCAAACAATCAATATATCAATCATTCTATCATCTATCTATCTATCTATCTATGTATTTATCATCTGTCTGTCTGTATGTGTGTCTGTCTGTCTGCCAATCTATCTATCTATGTATCTATCTATTTATCTATGTATGTATCATCTGTCTGTTTGTTTGTCTGTTTGTATCTGTGTCTGGCTGTCTTTACGTTTGTCTGTCTGTATGTGTGTCTGTCTGTCTCTCTGCTTCCTTCTATCAATCAATCAGTCAATCAATCAATCTATCTATCTATCTATCTATCTATCTATCTATCTATCTATCTATCTATCTATCTATCTGTCTATCTATTTATCTATCTGTCTATCTATCTATCTATATATGTATTTATCATCTGTCTGTCTGTATGTGTGTCTGTCTGTCTACCTATCTATCTATCGATCTATCAAGCCATCATCTGTCTGGCTGTATATATGTTTGTCTGTCTGTCTGTATGTGTGTCTGTCTGTCTGCTTCAATCAATCAAACAAACAATCAATCAATCAATCAATCTATCTGATTGTCTATCTATCTATCTATCTATCTATCTATCTATCTATCTATCTATCTGTCTATCATCTGTCTGGCTGTATATATGTTTGTCTGTCTGTATGTGTGTCTGTCTGTCTGTCTGCTTCTATCAATCAATCAATAAATATATCAATCAATCTATCTATCTATCTGATTGTCAATCAATCAATCTATCTACCTATCTATCTATCTGTCTTTCTTTCCGTCTGTCTGTTTGTGCGTCTGTCTGTTTATCTATCTATCTATCTGTCTGTCTGTCTATGTATCTATGTATCATCTGTCTGTCTATCTATCTAAACAGACATTCTGTCTGTGTTTCTGGCTGTCTTTATGTTTGTCTGTCTGTCTGTCTGCTATCTATCTATCTATCTATCTATCTATCTATGTATGTATCATATGTCTGTTTGTTTGTCTGTTTGTATCTGTGTCTGGCTGTCTTTGTTTGTCTGTCTGTATATGTGTCTGTCTGTCTCTCTCTGCTTCCTTCTATCATTCAATCAGTCAATCAATCAATCTATCTATCTATCAATCTATCTATCGATCTATCAATCTATCATCTGTCTGGCTGTATATATGTTTGTCTGTCTGTATTTGTGTCTGTCTGTCTGTCTGCTTCAATCAATCAATCAAACAAACAATCAATCAATATATCTGATTGTCTATCAATCAATCTATCTATCTATCTATCTATCTGATTGTCTATCAATCACTCTATCTATCTATCTATCTATCTATCTGATTGTCTATCAATCTATCTATCTATCTATCTATCTATCTATCTATCTATCTATCTATCTATCTATGTATGTATCATCTGTCTGTTTGTTTGTCTGTTTGTATGTGTGTCTGGCTGTCTTTATGTTTGTCTGTCTGTATGTGTGTCTGTCTGTCTCTCTGCTTCCTTCTATCTATCTATCTATCTATCTATCTATCTATCTATCTATCTATCTATCTATCTATCTATCTATCTATCTATCTATCTATCTATATCTACCAAGAACAGGACAGAACAACAGAATATATCTACAATGGCATTGGTAAATACAGGTAAATAAGTATTAAGCAAGACACGTATCAGTTAAATTAAATAAAAAAAACTTAAAAAAAAAAAAAAAAAAAACTACAAAGGGGGTCTCTTTATTCCTCTTTTAAGATATCAAGGTCTCTTATTCCAGCCAATTTCTGGGCCTTTTTACTTTTCATACATTCCAACGCTGGAAAGAAATTAATAAATAAAAAACATGAACTACTACACATAATAAATCGTGTTTGTTTATAAATAATATCTGAAGTGTTTATATCTGTATTCATATGTATTAATCATGTTGATAACAATGTTGATATTTGTAAAAAAAATATATATATATATATATATATATATATATATATATATATATATATATATATTACATATTAATCATGTAAATTTACTGCACCTGTCATAGACGTCCAAATGACGTCCAAAAAACGTACTCCAGTTCAGGTCAAATGTTGAACGCCAAGATGACATCCAAGTTGGGTCATGGTTGGACGTCCAAATAGTGGACCTAGTTTTGACGTCGAATAGAGGTCTTTATGCTGGCAGTGATTTAATGACCAGTCACAGATGGAAAGTGAAAAGTCATAATTTACTCACCCTCAAGTTGTTCCAAACCTGTATACATTTTTTGTTCTGCTGTACACAAAGGAAGATATTTAATATATGTTTGGACAGATATTTTTATGGAAAGCCAATAGAAGTTTGGAGCTTGCAGGGAACAAACACGTCATACCCAGCATCATTTCTGCCTGTTGAGCGCATTGCTGGGAGATGTGTGGTTAACACATCCACTCTGCATTTAAGCAAGACCAAAGAAAAGGTCACTGTAGTCATGCCACTATGCACAGTGGTTGAGCTCGAGGAGACTGTGATGTTGTTTGCATGGAATGCACATTTTACCTTTGTGGCAAAGCCTGAATAAAATTAATTGTTGAAATAAATTGTTTTGTGTATCTTTTTTACACAATATTGGCCATTGCTAATGACATGTAATTAATCTAGCATACTTTCATTAAATATATACATTTAAAATGTAGGCAAGGCAAGTTAATTTATATAGCACATTTCATACACAATGGTAATTCAAAGTGCTTTACATAGAAGAAATTAAAATAATCAAAATAAATCAGAATAATTAAAACAATTTAGAATAATAAAATAAAATACAGTAAATAATTAAAACAGTTTAGAATAAAATAAAATACAGTAACAGTCGGACGAACAGTGGCACAGTGCTCAATCAGTAAATGCACAGCTAAACAGATGTGTTTTGAGTCTGGATTTGAATGTGACTACTGTAGGAGCACATCTGATCTCTTCTGGAAGCTGGTTCCAGCTGCGGCTGGCATAGTAGCTAAAAGCAGACTCTCCTTGCTTAGAGTGAACCCTTGGTATTTCTAGCTGATGTGATCCTAATGATCTAAGTGATCTGTTTGGTTTACAGGTGAAACTCGAAAAATTTGAATATCGTGCAAAAGTTCATTAATTTCAGTAATTCAACTTAAAAGGTGAAACTTATATATTATATAGACTCATTACAAGCAAAGTAAGATATTTCAAGGACATGGGCTTCAAATGTCAAACGTCTTACCTGGGCTAAAGAAAAAAAGAACTGGTCTGTTGCTCAGTGGTCCAAAGTCCTCTTTTCTGATTAGAGCAAATTTTGCATCTCATTTGGAAACCAAGGTACCAGAGTCTGGAGGAAGAATGGAGAGGCACACAATCCAAGATGCTTGAAGTCCAGTGTGAAGTTTCCACAGTCTGTGTTGGTTTGGGGAGCCATGTCATCGGCTGGTGTTGGTCCACTGTGCTTTATTAAGTCCAGAGTCAACGCAGCCGCCTACCGGACATTTTAGAGCACTTCATGCTTCCTTCAGCAGACAAGCTTTATGGAGATGCTGACTTCATTTTCCAGCAGGACTTGGCACCTGCCCACACTGCCAAAAGTACCAAAACCTGGTTCAATGACCATGGTATTACTGTGCTTGATTGGCCAGCAAACTCGCTTGACCTGAACCCCATAGAGAATCTATGGGGCATTGCCAAGAGAAAGATGAGAGACATGAGACCAAACAATGCAGAAGAGCTGAAGGCCGCTATTGAAGCATCTTGGTCTTCCATAACACCTCAGCAGTGCCACAGGCTGATAGCATCCATGCCACGCCGCATTGAGGCAGTAATTACTGCAAAAGGGGCCCAAACCAAGTACTGAGTACGTATCGTGATTATACTTTTCAGAGGGCCGACATTTCTGTATTTAAAATCCTTTTTTTATTGATTTCATGTAATATTCTAATTTTCTGAGATTCTGAATTTGGGGTTTTCATAAGCTGTAAGCCATAATCATCAAAATTATATCAAATAAAGGCTTGAAATATCTTACTTTGCTTGTAATGAGTCTATATAATATATTAGTTTCACCTTTTAAGTTGAATTACTGAAATTAATGAACTTTTGAACGATATTCAAATTTTTCGAGTTTCACCTGTATATTCAGTGAGCATATCTGCAATATATTGAGGTCCTAGCCCATTGAATGATTTATATACCAGTAATAATACTTTAAAATCAATCCTAAATGTAAGAGTCTATAATTACGCTATACTGAGCCTGATCTATTTCTACCAGAGATTTTCTTAGAATTAAGTTATACCTTTTAGAAAAATGTCACCTGGGGTAAAACTCCCCCTGCTACCCTCATTTGCATTTGTATAGCTCACAGCATTTTCATTTACATGTTAAAGCCTCCCCTAGAATTAGGAGGAGGGGGGTCATGGGGGGAGAACTGCCAAGCAAGGCCCACGTCAATTTCCGACAATTCACGGCAGTTTACAGTGACACTTACTGACGAAAATCCCACTTTTCATGCAGTGTAGATAGATAGATATAGAGATAGAGAGATAGATAGATAGAGAGATAGATTGACAGACAGACAGACACACATACAGACAGACAGATGATAAATATATATATATATATATAGATAGATAGATAGATAGATAGATAGATAGATAGATAGATAGATAGATGATAGATTGATTGATAGATTTATTGATTGATTGATTGATAGAAGCAGATAGACAAACATATATACAGCCAGACAGATGATAGATTGATAGACAGACGATATAAACAGACATACGCACAAACAAACAGACGGAAAGATAGATAGATAGATAGATATATTGATTGATTGATAGACAATCAGATATTTAGATAGATGATAGAATGATTGATATATTGATTTATTGATATTTTGATTGATTGATTGATTGAAGCATACAGACAGACAAACATACAGACAGACAAACATATATACAGCCAGACAGATGATAGATTGATAGATCGATAGATCGATCAAACAGACAGACAAACAGACAGACAGATGATACATAGATAGATAGATAGATAGATTGATTGATTGATTGATAGATTTATTTATTGATTGATTGATTGATTGATTGATAGACAATCAGATAGATAGATAGATAGATTTATTGATTGATAGACAATCAGATAGATAGATAGATTGATTGATTGATTCTATCTATCTATCTGTCTTTCTTTCCGTCTGTCTGTTTGTGCATCTGTCTGCTTATCTATCTATCTATCTATCTATCTATCTATCTATCTATCTATCTATCTATCTATCTATCAATATATCAATAAATCAATATATCAATCATTCTATCAAGTCAAGTGGTTTTTATTGTCGTTTCAACCATATACAGTTAGTACAGTACACAGCAAAATGAGACAACGTTCCTCCAGGACCATGGTGCTACATAAAAACAACAAAGGACCAACATAGGACCACATGAGACTACACAACAAAATTAAATACCTATATAAACTACCTATATATACCTATATAAAGTGCACGTGCAAACATGTGCAAAAAGTACAGGACAGTACAACAAATTACTGACAATGAACAGGACAATAGACAGTGCAGCGCCGACCAGTACTCAGTAGTGCAAAAAGATGACAGTTTTTAAAAATGTAAACATAACATACTATGAGATAATGTTCTATGCACATAGCAGTTATTGAGGTAGCAGACATTTGTAAAGTGACAGTAATTAAAGTGCAACTCAGGACACGTGTGTGTCAAACCAGTCTCTGAGTATTGAGAAGTCTGATGGCTTGGGGAAGAAGTTGTTACACAGTCTGGCCGTGAGGGCCCGAATGCTTCGGTACCTCTTGCCAGACGGGAGGAGGGTAAAGAGTTTGTGTGAGGGGTGTGTGGGGTCGCCCACAATGCTGGTTGCTTTATGGATACAGTGTTTTTTGTAAATGTCTTTGATGGAGGGAAGAGAGACCCCAATGATCTTCTCAGCTGTCCTCACTATCCTCTGCAGGGATTTGCGGTCCGAAACGGTGCAAGTCCCAAACCAGGCAGTGATGCAGCTGCTCAGAATGCTCTCAATAGTCCCTCTATAGAATGTAGTGAGGATGGGGGTTGGGAGATGTGCTTTCCTCAGCCTTCAAGAAAGTATCAGCTGCTGGGCTTTCTTGGTGATAGAGCTGGTGTTGAGGGACCAGGTGAGGTTCTCCGCCAGGTGAACACCAAGGAATTTGGTGCTTTTGACGATCTCCACAGAGGAGCCGTCGATGTTCAGCTGGAGTGTGTTCACCTTGTGCTCTCCTAAAGTCAACAACCATCTCTTTTGTTTTGTCGACATTCAGGGACAGGTTGTTGGCTCTACACCAGTTCGTCAGCCGCTGCACCTCCTCTCTGTATGCTGACTCGTCGTTCTTGCTGATGAGACCCACCACGGTCGTGTCATCGCTGAACTTGATGATGTGATTCGAGCTGTGCATTGCTGTACAGTCGTGAGTCAGCAGAGTGAACAGCAGTGGACTGAGCACACAGCCCTGGGGGCCCCAGTGCTCAGTGTGGTGGTGGTGGAGATGCTGTTCCCGATCCGGACTGACTGAGGTCTCCCAGTCAGGAAGTCCAGGACCCAGTTGCAGAGGGAGGTGTCCAGGCCCAGCAGGTTCAGCTTTCCAATCAGGTGCTGGGGAATGATTGTGTTGAATGCTGAGCTGAAATCTATGAACAGCATCTCGAACGTATGAGTCCTTATTGTCTAGGTGGGTGAGGGCCAGATGGAGGGTTGTGGTGATGGCATCGTCCGCTGAACGGTTTGAACGATACGCAAACTGCAGTGGGTCTAGTGATGGGGGCAGCTGGGTCTTAATCTGCCTCATGACGAGCCTCTCGAAGCACTTCATGATGATGGGTGTAAGTGCGACGGGACTGTAGTCGCTGAGGCAGGACACTGAAGACTTCTTTGGCATGGGGATGATGGTGGTGGCCTTGAAGCACGCTGGAACAACGGCGCTGCTCAGAGAGATGTTGAAGATGTCGGTAAGAACATCTGCTAGCTGGTCTGCACATCCTCTGAGCACTCTGCCAGGAATGTTGTCTGGTCCAGCAGCCTTCCGTGGGTTGACTCTACGTAGAGTTTTCCTCACATCTGCCGTGGTAAGACAGAGCACCTGGTCGCTGGGAGGAGGGGTGGACTTCCTCGCCATCACGCCGTTCTGCACTTCCAACCGAGTGTAGAAGTCGCTCAGCGCATCTGGAAGGGAGGCATCTTTGTCACAGGCAACTGATGTTGTCCTGTAGTTGGTGATGGCCTGGATGCCCTGCCACATGCCGCGTGTCACCGCTGTCCTGGAAGTGACTGTGGATTCTCTGGGCGCAGCGCGCTTTGCCTCTCTGATTGCCCGTGACAGTTTGGCCCTAGCTGTTCTTAGGGCTGCCTTATCGCCTGCTCTGAAGGCGGAGTCTCGGACCTCAGCAGCGCAGCACCTCCGCAGTCATCCACGGCTTCTGGTTGGAGCTGCAGGTGATGGTCTTGAGAAAGTGACATCATCAATGCACTTGCTGATGTAGCTGGTCACTGATGCTGTGTATTCCTCCAAGTTGGTAGAATCGCCATATGTTGCAGCCTCCTGAACATGTGCCAGTCAGTACACTCAAAACAGTCCTGAAGAGCAGAGATGGCTCCTGCTGGCCAGGTTTTCACCTGCTTCTGAAGCGGTTTTGTGCGTCTGACGAGCGGTCTGTATGCTGGAATTAACATAACAGAGATGTGGTCTGAATAGCCGAGGTGGGGCGGGGCTCCGCCCGGCACGCGCCTGGGATGTTTGTGTAAACAAGATCAAGCCGCTCGCCCCTCTCGTTGCAAAGTCCACATACTGATGGAATTTAGGGAGCACTGTCTTGAGATTTGCATGGTTGAAATCTCCGGCGACAATAAACAGTCCGTCGGGGTGAGCATTCTGCAGTTCGCTCATAGCCCCATACAGTTCACAGAGCGCTTCCTTAGCGTTAGCGCTGGGGAATGTAAACCCGGTTATGCAAACAGTGGTGAATTCTCGTGGTAGATAAAAAGGTCTGCATCTAACAGTCACAAGCTCCAACAGCGATGAACAGTAACTAGAGACTAGCATAGAGTTCTTGCACCATTCCGTGTTGATGTAAACACACAAGCAACCACCGCGAGTCTTACCGCAGAGAGCTGTATTTCTGTTGGCACGAAACGAGGCGAGCCCGTCTAGCTGAATGGCGGCATCCGGAACTCTGTCGCTGAGCCACGTCTCCGTGAAAACAAAGACGCAGCAGTCTCTAAACTCACGCTGCGTAGCCTGCTGGAGTCGGATATAGTCCAGTTTATTGTCCAGGGAGCAAACATTTGAGAGCAGGATAGACGGGAGAGCCGGCCGGCTAGGGTTTGTTTTTAGCCTAGCATGGACCCCCGCCCTCTTTCTCTTCCGCTTTCTCGCACACCGCTTACGACGTCCTCTCCCCCGGCCACCGGCATCAGGCAATGCCGAGGGCTGGAGGCCTGGTCTCCGCAGCAAGCCGAGTACGCGTAGCGCCTCCTGCAGGTCATCATGCAGCTTGGTTTTTGCATGAGTCTTATATTTCAGTAGTGTCTGGCGATGGTAGACACGAACACTGGTTGCTCCGATGTCCATGTGTTGCAAAAGTCTGGCTTTTTTAACAAAAATAGCACCATTGTGGATCCGGAGATCGATCGATCGATCTATCTATCTATCTATCTATCTATCTATCTATCTATCTATCTATCTATCTATCTATCTATCTATCTATCTATCTATCTATCTATCTATCTATCTATCTATCTATCTTTCATTCTTTCCATCTGTCTGCTTGTGCGTCTGTGTGTTTATATCATCTGACTATCTATCGATCTATCAATCTATCATCTGTCTGGCTGTATATATGTTTGTCTGTCTGTATGTGTGTCTGTCTGCATCTATCTATCAATCAATCAATAAATAAATCTATCTATCTATCTATTTATCATCTGTCTGTCTGTGTGTGTGTCTGTCTGTCTGCCTATCTATCTGTCTATCTATTGATCTATCTATCGATCTATCAATCTATCATCTGTCTGGCAGTATATATGTTTGTCTGTCTGTATGTGTGTCTGTCTGTCTGTCTACTTCAATCAATCAATCAATATATATATATATATCAATATATCTGTCTGTCTTTCCGTCTGTCTGTTTGTGCGTCTGTCTGCTTTATCTATCTATCTATCTATCTATCTATCTATCTATCTATCTATCTATCTATCTATCTATCTATCTATCTATCTATCTATCTATCTATCTATCTATCATCTATCTATCTATCTATCATCTGTCTGTCTGTTTGTCTGTTTGTTTGTGTGTCTGGCTGTCTTTATGTTTGTCTGTCTGTATGTGTGTCTGTCTGTCTGCTTCCTTCTATCTATCTATCAATCAATAAATCAATCCATCCATCCATCCATCCATCCATCCATCTATCTATCTATCTATCTATCTATCTATCTATCTATCTATCTATCTATCTATCTATCTATCTATCTATCTATCTATCTATCTATCTATCTATCTATCTATCTATCTATCTATCTATCTATCTGTCTGCTTGTGCGTCTGTCTGTTTA
>NC_068301.1:40957314-40978364 GCF_025860055.1 Xyrauchen texanus | reverse complement strand
CTGTTGTAGCTACGTTTAATTTACGCCTACTCTTTTGGCGCGAGGAGCAGCGGCTCTACTCGACCTCCTCACGGATGACTGAGCTCCTCACGCTATCTCTAAGGGAGAAGCCTGCCACCCTTCTGAGGAAGCCCATTTCGATCCGCTTGTACTCGCGACCTAGTTCTTTCGGGTCATGACCCAGCCTTCATGACCATAGGTGAGGGTAGGAACAAAAATTGACTGGTAGATCAAGAGCTTTGCCTTCCGGCTCAGCTCTCTTTTCGATAGAGTGAGTGCAATACTTGGCCCGATTCTACGGCCAACCTCCCGCTCCATTGTCCCCTCACTCGTGAACAAGACCCGGAGGTACTTGAACTCCTTCACTTGGGGCAATACCTCCTTCCCTACCTGGAGTACGCACACCATCGGGTAGTGCAGGTGAACTGGGAACGCTTGGAGGAGGTCCCTGTCTGCAAGATCTTCAACTCACACCTCTGGCGGAGCTTTTAGACATCCCTGCGGAGGTTGGGGACATTGAACCTGAGTGGGCAATGTTCAAAGCTTCCATTGCCGAAGCTGCGGTGGAGAGCTGCAGCCTCAAGGTTTTAGGTGCCGCAAGGGGTGGTAACCCTCTAACACCATGGTGGACACTGGTGGTCAGGAAGCCATCCGACTGAAGAAAGAGGCCTTCCGGGATTTGTTGTCCCGGAGGTCTCCGGAGGGAGTTGCAAGGTACCGACAGGCCCGAAGGGCTGCGGCCTTGGCCGTGAGGGAGGCAAAGTAGTGGGTGTGGGAAAAGTTCGGAGAAGCCATGGAGAAGGACTTTCGGTCTGCACCAAAGTGCTTCTGGAAAACGTCCGCCACCTTAGGAGAGGGAAACGGGAACCATCCAAGCTGTATACAGCAAAGATGGGACGCTGTTGACCTCAACTGAGCAGGTTATTGGGCGGTGGAAGGAACACTTTGAAGAACTCCTAAATCTCAACACACCCTCTTATGCTAGAGGCAGAGCCGGAGGCTGATGGGGATCAGATTCTATTTCCCTGGGGAGGTCACTGAGGTAGTCAAACAACTCCACAGTGGCAAATCCCCGGTATTGATGAGATCCGACCAGAAATGCTGAAAGCTTTGGATGTGGAGGGATGTCATGGATGACACGCCTCTTCAACATTGCGTGGAAATCTGGGACAGTGCCTAAGGTGTGGCAGAACGGGGTGGTGGTTCCCTCTTCAAAAGGGGGATCAGAGAGTGTGTGCCAACTACAGAGGTATCACACTTCTCAGCCTCCCTGGTAAAGTTTACTCCAAGGTGCTGGAGAGGAGGGTTCGGCCGTTTGTCGAACCTCGGTTTGAAGAGGAACGATGCGGGTTCCGCCCTGGCCGTGAAACAACGCACCAGATCTTTACCTCGCAAGGATCCTGGAGGGGGCCCGGAGTATGCCCATCTGGTCTACATGTGTTTTGTGGATCTGGAGAAGGCTTATGACCGGGTCCCCGGGAGAGACTGTGGGAGGTGCTGCGGAGTACGGGGTGGGGGGTCCCTTCTTAGGGCTGATCCAATCCCTGTAATTCCAAAGCGGGAGCTGTGTCTGGGTCCTCGGCACGAAGTCGAGTTCGCTCCATGTGGGGTTGGTCTCCGCCAAGGCTGCTCTTTGTCACCAATCCTGTTTGTGATATTCATGGACAGGATATAGAGGCGTAGTTGGGGTGGGGAAGGTGTGCGGATCGGTGGGCTGGGGATCTCATCGCTGCTTTTTTCAGATGAGGTTGTCCTCATGTCATCATCGGTCCGTGACCTTCAGCTCTCACTGGATCACTTGGTAGTTGAGTGTGAAGCGGCTGGGATGAGGATTAGCACCTCTAAATCTGAGGCCATGGTTCTCAGCAGGAAACCAAAATCTGTACATTATTCCATTTTTTTACATTTTGTTTATATCCAGCTGGTCACATTTATGCATTCGTTAGCCAGCTAAATTGCATATTTAAAGCTAGTGATGTGAGAAAGCAAATTAATATCTTCATGCAGCCGAAGTTAAATGTATAAACAAATCACACATCTGATTTCAATAAAAACTTCAGATAAATCACATTCTTGTGCTTAAAACGGCTAAACACAGCACAACAAATACAGTTTAACAGAATTCAGGTGCAGAAATCATATGCTTTTAAATATATTTTTAATTAGACACATCATCTAAAAAAAAGCGATCTTGCACGAGATGCTGAATAAACAAAAACAAAGGGAAACAAAGACTTTCGTCTAGCGCGACTTACATAGAAAACAGCACTTTACAGTTGGTGGAGGTCTTTGGCCATTACGTCTTGCTCTCTGATAAGCATTTCTCTGATTAAGCAATGAGTTTTTTAAGTGCTTTTTCAGGAAAGATGCTCAACATGGAAATGTGTGTCTAGAGATCCTCACATTCGGTTCCAGTCTGTTGTGTTCCACTTGTTTGAACAGCCCCTGGCCTGTGCTTGTTGTCTGAGCCGCTTCTCCACTGAGTTCAGCTAAATACCACTGCTATCTGTGAACATTGCTACTCTATATACAACTGTAGTATATACAACTCGAGTAGTAGGAATCAGTGCAAGCGTAACACCATGTGAACTGTCTATTGAAGCGTTTTCCCCACTCATTTTACTTTTGACTTAACATTTGAGAATATGGACCTACTAAAATGTAACTAGATATTTTATGCACATTAGATGAAAATGAAATGCTCTTTTTTTTAACAGGATAGGAATGTTCTGTGAAATAATATAATAGTGCTGAATGGTTTATGTATTTATTGCACCCTCTTTTGGACTAAGGAAACAATGTCAATTTAACAGCTGACTTTAAAATTTGAATATTAGTTCATATATACTAATATTTATATATGTATTTCATTTAAAAAAGTAAAACACATTTTCATGGTTCAGTCAGTACTGTTTATTTTTGTAATAAAGTTCAGCACTACGTTACTTTGAGTGTTATTGTTTCAGTTGATTAATCGGTTAATGGCAGGTACTGTCCAACTTAATTATCATATTGGTAAAATCTACTATCGGTCGACCTCTAAGTCAATGCAGGGCTCTACAGTGCGAGTATTTCACTCGCATTTGCCCCTAAAAATAGATATGTGCTGAACTGGAAAATTATTTACTGAGCGATTAAAGATTACAAACATAACCCCACCCCCACCCCCTCCCCTTTTAAGATATTTGTTTAAAAATTACAAAACCCACATTCCACAAGCAGAGGTCCAGTCAGAGAGAGAAAGGTGAACAATGGAAAAAAGTATTGGTATAGGCGACATCGCATTTTATTTTAAGCCAAAAAGAGATGAGGAGAAAGAGGAATTTGGCGAGGGGGATTCGCACGGTTCAACTAACGAAGTCTCTTCACAAGGTTTACCGGAGACGGCTAACGTTAGGGATGCTGAGAGCAAAGCTACAGTGACCACAGCTGTCACTTCAACGTCCACTGTAGCCGGTGAAGGGAGAACATATAGATTCAATGCAAATTGCCTCAAAATCAGAATCAGCTTTATTGCCAAGTATGCTTACATATACAAGGAATTTGTCTTAGTGACAGAAGCTTCCAGTGTACAACAATACAAACAATACCAAAAACAGCAGCAAGACATAGGTAATTAAAACAAAAACAAAAAAGAATACAATATAAATAATTATACATATACGTACATACACTCACCTTCATACATACCCACATACACACACGTAGTGCAAATCTATTACAATCTGTTATATAAAGAACAAAAAACAGTATATTATGTACAGAGCAATGTAAGTAATGGCAGAAGTGGATATTTTGGATAATATAAATAGAATTAAACTGTGTATTGCACATAATTATTGCTCAATGGGGCAATTTAATTGTTCATTAGATGGATGGCCTGAGGGAAAAAACTGTTCCTGTGTCTGACGGTTCTGGTGTTCAGAGCTCAGAAGCGCTGGCCAGAAGGCAACAGTTCAAAAAGGTAGTGGGCAGGGTGAGTGGGGTCCAGAGTGATTTCTACAGCCTTTTTCCTCACTCTGGAAGTGTACAGTTCTTGAAGGGGGGGCAGGCGGCAACCAATAATCCTCTCAGCAGACCGAACTGTCCTTTGTAGTCTTCTGATGTCTGATTTCATAGCTGCACCAAACCAGACAGTTATTGAACAGCAGAGGACAGACTCAATGACTGCTGAGTAGAACTGTTTCAGCAGCACCTGTGGCAGATTGAACTTCCTCAGCTGGCTGAAGGAAGTACAACCTCTGCTGGGCCTTTTTCACAATGGAGTCGATGTGTATCTCCCACTTCAGGTCCTGTGAGATGGTAGTGCCCAGGAACCTGAATGACTCCACTGCTGCCACAGTGCTGTTCAGAATGGTGAGGGGGGACAATGTTGGGCGTGTTCAGCTCCAGGTTGTTTTGAATGCACCAGACAGCCAGCCGTTCAACCTCCTTTCTATATGCAGACTCATCATCATCTCTGATGAGGCCGATGACAGTGGTGTCGTCTGCAATCTTCAGGAGCTTGACAGAGGGGTCCTTGGTGGTGCAGTCATTGGTGTACAGGGAGAAGAGTAGTGGGGAGAGCACACATCCCTGGGGGGCACCAGTGCTGATGGTACAGGTGGTGGAAGTGAATTTTCCCTACCTCACAAGCTGCTGCCTGTCCGTCAGAAAGCTGGTAATCCACTGACAGGTAGAGGTGGGAACAGGGAGTTGGTTTAACTTAGTCCGGAGTATATCTGGGATGATTGTGTTGAAAGCCGAGCTGAAGTCCACAAAAGGATCCTTGCGTATGTCCCCGGTCTGTCCAGATGTTGCAGGACGTGATGCAATCCCATCTTGACTGCATCATCCACAGACCTGTTTGCTCGATAAGCAAATTGAAGGGGGTCCAGAAAGGGTCCAGTGATGTCCTTCAGGTGGGCCAACACCAGTCTCTCAAATGACTTCATGACCACAGATGTCAGAGCGACAGGTCTGTAGTCATTAAGTCCTGTGATTTTAGGTTTCTTAGGGACAGGGATAATAACTGAGTGTTTGAAGCAGCATGGGACTTCACACTGCTCCAGTGATCTATTGAAGATCTGAGTGAAGACGGGGGCCAGTTGGTTAGCACAGGAATGAAGGCACGCTGGTGAGATGCCATCTGGGCCTGGAGCCTTCCTTGACCTTTGCTTCCAAAAGACACAGCACACATCGTCTTCACATATCTTGAGTGCAGGTTGTGTAGCAGCAGGGGGGAGGAGGGGGGTTGCAGGAGGTGTTAATGGTTGTGTGAAATGAAGGTCCGAGTGCATGTGGGGTGTGAAATTGGGCCTTTCAAATCTGCAATAGAACACATTCAGGTCGTCAGCCAGTCGTTGGTCCGCCACAGGGTTAGGGGTGGAGTCCTGTAATTAGTAAGTTGTTTCAGGCCACTCCACACTGATGCAGGGTTGTTAGCTGAAAACTTGTTTTTCAGCTTCTCAGAGTAGCTTCTTTTAGCCACTCTGATTTCCTTATTCAGTGTGTTCCTGGCCTGATTACACAAGACTCTATCCCCACCCCTGTAAGCCTCCTCTTTGGCATGACGAAGCTGTCTGAGTTTTCCTGTGAACCATGGTTTATCATTGTTGAATGATAAAAATGTCCAAGTAGGGATGCACATATCCTCACAGAAACTGATGTATGATGTAACAGTATCTGTGAGCTCGTCCAGGTGTGTAGCTGCAGCTTCAAAAACACTCCAATCAGTGCAGTCAAAGCAGACTTGCAGTTCCAGCTCTGCTTCATTAGTCCATCTCCTTGCAGTCCTTACAACTGGCTTTGTTGATTTTAATTTCTGCCTGTAGATAGGGAGAAGATCAACCAGACAGTGATCAGAGAGTCCCAAAGCTGCACGTGGGACAGAGCGATATGCATCCTTTAATGTTGTATAGCAGTGATCCAATATATTCCTGTCTCTGGTTGGGCATGTAATGTGCTGTCTGTATTTGGGCAGTTCAGCGTCTGAGATTTGTTTTGTTAAAGTCCCCAAGAATAATAATAACTGAGTCCGGTGTTGTTGTTCTGTGTCTGAGATTTGATCAGCCAGCTGTTGTAGCGCTATGTTCCCAGACGCGTTTGGAGGAATGTAAACACTCACCAGAATAAACGAGGAAAACTCCTGCGGCGAGTAGAACGGCTTACAGTTAATAAAGAGCACTTCCAGATTAGGACAGCACATCCTCTTTAATATTGTTACATCTGTACACCAACTTTCATTGATGTAAAAGCATGTTCCACCGCCTCGCTTTTCCCGTTAACTCAGCGATGCGATCCGCTCTGAACAGCTGGAAGCCCGGCAGATGTAACGCGCTATCCGGAATGGCTTCACTCAGCCAGGTTTCAGTGAAGCACAAGGCAGCAGAGTTTGAAAAGTCCTTATTAGTACGTGTGAGGAGATGTAGTTCGTCAGTTTTGTTGGAAAGAGAGCGGAGATTCGCGAGATGAATGCTCGGCAGTGCTGTTCGAACGCCGCAGAGTTTTATCAACGCGCCAGCTCGTATCCCTTGCCTGCGTCTCGTAGGCGTCTAAACAACACAGCAGCCTCAACTAAAATGTCCAGTAAAACGTCCGAATATTCAAAAACCGGGAAAAGATTATCTGGTATGTGCTGCCAAACGTTCAGCAGTTCGTCCCTGGTAAAACTGACTGGTAAAAGATTGCTAAACACAGGACAAACAAACAAAAATAACAAAAGAATTGGAGAGCTCCACACCGAGGCGGCCATCTGCGGCGCCATCGTAGATGTACCCATGGCTAGAGTTCGAAAACAACAGCATGTTCTGCAAATATTGTAGAGGTGGGCAACTCATTCTTTGTGTCAGGAAACCCACATCTGAAATAGTGATGATCATTTGCTGAACGAGTCGGCCCTTGTAGTTGAACGTTGGGAGCCGGCTCGCATATCAGAATCTATTTATAAAAACATTTAAAAACAAATTAAGATACTGAATAATCAAAAGATTTAAAAATAACTGAAAAAAACTTATGAAATAATATAGACCTAAATGCTCAAGCGCACACATTAGTTCTGACTGTCTGCTCAGACGAAAATCATCACCTGTTGTTCCTGTCAATCAGACATGCAGTGTCAACCAATGAACCAAAGATGCGTGAGGGAGGGCGGAGCACACTTATGTTGTTCAGATTGTATTTGAATTGTTACATTTATATGCACTTTGTTATGTATATTAAAAGTTATACTTTAAATGCACACGTGAAATAACATCCTTCTTTTTTACATTTATTTCAATTTGTGGGATGCTGCAGTTTCGCTAATTATTTATTTTTCTTTGATATGGTGCATTATTCTATTATCAGTACCGCCACTACCTACATGCATACTCACGCAGTTTGCGTAGGGCATCAACTCCCTAGGGGGCACCATCTTACCCTAGGATGGCACCAGAAAGTCCACCGGCTGCCCTTACTCGTTCGCTATACGTTATTCAAGGACCCGAAAGCAGTTGCGGAACACTGACGATCGCGTCCACGCTCATATCACGCGTAGGGCATCAATTTGGCCAGCGGTGGCCCTGTCTATTATGCTGTTCAGACTGTATTCGTTTTGATTGGTTAGATTTATATGCACTTTGTTTATATACAATAAGTTAACTTTAAATGCAAATGTTTAATAGTATTATTTTTCTTAACAAATCAATGCATTTTTAAATAAATTGTGGTTAAGGTAGAGTATAATTTCATTTAATAATTTTTTACACCAATTATGAAAAGAGCCCATTGCTTATCTGAAAAGAGATAGTGTAGCGAAACATAACATCTCATGGCGGCATATCCAGTTCTCTGGATGAGACCGGAGAAACCATCAAGCTCTGTGTCAGCAGCCTTGAGGAGGCAAGTGCTGCAGTCTGAGGAGGAGAAGTGGAAGCAGCTGAAAATAAAGATAAACATTGCATACTTCATTGTGAAAAAGAAGAACCTTTCATCAAATCTGAGCCGCTTATCAGACTCCACTACAAAAACTGAGTTCCCCTTCTGTCGCTCTCTTACGTTGTGTCAGAGAACGACACTAGGGGTCTCTCTTGGCGCCGATATTCACCTCTGTACTATGAAAAAAGGCCAATGAGAGTTGGCAGCCAGTATTTGCATGTCCGCCCCGGACATACGGGTATTTAAGCGGCGCAAATCACGGGAGTTCATTCAGAAAATTTCTTCGAGCCGATGGTCGTGTTTGCAGTTTGCTGCGTAACTACACACCGAGTTCCTGCTATCCTCTGCTGCATGCTGTTGGATTCTCGCGCGCACAACAGTGGCTTTCTCCTGGTTGCACGGCTGTGCACTTCCTGCCCCTGAGCGCATCGACAGTTGCAGATAGAAAGATCTCTCACGAGTCTTTCATTCATAAAAGAGTGATTTTATTTAAAAGAGTAATTTCCTCTAAAAGAGCAAAAACACAGCGGCGTTGAGCGTCCTTTTCAGGACGCGTCTTTTTAAAGATGCCTTTCCGCCCCTGTGTTGTTTCTGGATCGCGGTAGAGTACTCTCCGCTTCCGGCGACCACAGGCGTTGTCTCGTGTGTCTGGGCAGCGATCACACCGAGGCTGCGTTTGTGGATGGTTCATGTTCTCATTGCGAGAACATGACCATGACAACGTTAGCGATCGCGGCTTGCTTACAACCGTAAGCAAGCCACTCCAGCCGCCCCGCGTCGCTCCTTCTTCCCACGGGATTGAGGGCGATGCGGCTGGCGATGGAGGTGATTTGGGGATGGCAGCGGGTGCAGCTCCGCCGGATGCGCCCCTCGGACCACCAGCGCCCAGCACGCTCGTTGACTCCGTCCCGCTTCGAGGTGGCGGCGACTTCGCCTCACAGCCAGTCTGCCTACCCTCTTGCGATGGAAGCAGATGAGTTCGCCAGCGACATTGGAGGCGTGGGCTCTGGCGCTGAGGGCTCCTCTGGGCTGCCGCCTCGGGCTTGCACGCCCAGCAGGAGGCCGGCAGCGCAGATGTCCAATATGCTTTCCGGGCAGCCAATAGCGTGGGCCTGGATTGGAACCCTCCATCCTCCCGCAGCCATCCGCGGCTAGGCGATTGGTTTTTAGGCGTGAGGCCGCTCACAGCCTCGCCCCCAGTACCTTTCTTCCGGAGGTGCATGATGAGCTGGCGTCTTCGTGGAGAGCACCCCTCTCCACTCGTCGTGCCACCTGCTCATCCGCCCTCGCCACCCTCGGCGGCGGGCGCCCGCGGTACACGGAGATCCCCAGGTGGATAGAGCTGTTGCGATCCATCTATGCCCGGAAGCACTACCACCTGGCGGGGCGCCCTGTACTCCCTTCCGGTCCTGTAGAGCAACATCCTCAGCTCACCGCGAAGGCCTACAGCGCTACCGGACGCGCCGCTTCCGCCCTGCATGCCATGGCTCTCCTGCAGGTCCACCAAGCCAAGGCACTCCGCCAACATGCGCGGGGTGGCCCTGATCCCGACTGCGCTGCAGGAACTGCGCTCAGCGACCGACCTGCGCCCTGAGGCGGCGAAGGTCACAGCGCGGGCACTTCGGGCAGGCGATGGCCACTCTGGTGGTCCAGGAGCGTCAGCAATGGCTGGACTTGGTTGAGATGCGTGAAGCCGACAAGACTCGCTTCCTCAACGCCCCTGTCTCCCAGTTCGGCCTCTTCGGCGACACCGTGGAGGACTTTGCCCAGCAGTTCTCCCTGGTGAAGAAGCAGGCGGAGGCCATTTCTCACATCATGCCGCGCCGCAAGCCTGCCGCCACGGCCCAGGCCCCATCTGCTCGCCGAGGGCATCCTCCTGCAGCCAGAAGACCTTCTGCTCCGCCCCAACCTGGGCCCAGCTCTCAGCCCCAGCGTCGAGCAAACCGCAGGAAGCGTCGCCCCCTGCCTCACCGGACCCGTCGAGGACCGGAAGGCTCCCAAGCGTCCCTGAGACAGCGGACCCAGAGGGCGAGAAGTTAGCTCGGAGATGGTGAGACCGCTCCGTCCCCGGTGGAGGGCGGAGGAGAAATTGCGTCCAATCTCAATAAAGAGCTATTTCCTTTACCTCTGGGTCACATGGCCCGCAAATGCCGTTCTCACGGCACTTGTGTTTCAGGCCTCAACAGTCCCGGCCCAGGATGCGGTGCTCCGCCCTCAGCCCCACGACTGTTCCCGGCCGGCCGGTTCAGGCGAGTCCAGAGGGCGCCGACATCAGACCTCCTCCTCTGTCACGAACCCGCCCCTGCGGGTCGCGTGGAACAAGGTAAGTGCTTTGAGCTTATTCTCAGCACCAGAGCCTCGGGGCGCCACAGAGCCTCCCGGCGCTGCGTTACCTGTTCTGCACCACTGCGAAGCCCGCCCGGATGCGTCCAAAATACTTGTCCCCTTGGTGCCCCTAGCACAGAGCGCAGAGGCATGGCTTTCTCTGCCCAGCTCGTCACGCTGGCTGCACCGGACCATTCGACTTCGATTCACGCAATTCAGTTTGCCAGGTCTCCGCCCCTTCCTGGGCGTTACGTTCCTCCGCAGTGCGCGCGAACATGCCCTCTCCCTGCGCTGAGAAATCGCCTCCCTTCTAATCAGGGCCGCGATAGAGCCTGTCCCTCCAACCGAAGCGAAGAAGGGTTTCTACAGCCCTTGCCGTTGTACCCAAGAAAGCGGTGGCATACGACCGATCTTGGACCTCGCGAGTTTTCAATCGGACCCTGTCCAAACTCCCGTTCAAAATGCTCACCCAGAAACAAATTCTATCTGGCGTTCGGCATCTAGATTGGTTGCAGCGGTAGACCTGAAGGGCGCGTACTTTCATGTCTCAATTAAGCCCTCGACACCGACCCTTTCTACGGTTCGCATTCGACAGCCAGGCGTATCAGTACAAGGTCCTCCCCTTCGGCCTGTCTCTGTCCCTCGCGTCTTCCACGAAGGTCGCAGAGGCGGCTCTTGCCCGCTCACGAGGGCGGGCATACGCATACTCAATTACCTCGACGATTGGCTCATTCTGGCCCCTCGCAGGAATTACTATGCGCACACAGAGACCAGGTGCTCGAGCACCTCCGCGCTTAGGGCTTCAGGTCAACTGGGAGAAGAGCAAGCTCACCCCAGTCCAGAGCATCTCTTTTCTCGGTTTGGAGTTAGACTCAGTCTCAATGACAGCACGTCTCTCCAGCGAGCGTGCTCAGTCAGTGCTGGAATGCCTCGCTTCCTTCAAGCCAGGCACCGTGGTCCCGTTGAAACATTTCCAACAGCTCCTGGGGCATATGGCATCCTCCGGCGGTCGCGCCACTGGGGTTGATGCATATGAGACCACTTCAGCACTGGCTCCAGACTTCGAGTCCGAGGCGAGCATGGCGCCACGACGCGCACGGCGTGGAAATTACCACTGCCTGCCTCCAAACCTTCAAACCCTGGACAGACCTCTGCTTTCTTCGGGCAGGGGTACCCTTGCAGCAGGTGTCCCGTCGGCGTTCTGGTTACAACCGGCGCCTCCAAATTGGGTTGAGGCGCCGTGTGCAACGAGCGCGCAGCCGCAGGCGGTGGAACCAAGGCCCGCTGCGCTGGCACATCAACTGCCTAGAGCTGCTGGCCGTTCGTCTTGCTCTGAAGAAATTTCTTCCGATGATTACGTGGCAAACATGTCCTGGTCAGGACAGACAGCACCACGGTGGTGGCTTACATAAACCGCCAAGGCGAGTACGCTCCCCACATGTCACAGCTCAGCCCGTCGTCTCCTCCTTTGGAGCCAGCAGCGACTGGAGTAAGCTGCGCGCCACTCACATCCCGGCAACCTCAATGTGATAGCGGACGGCTGTCAAGACAAACCTTGCCTGGCGGAGAGTGGAGGCTCCACCCCAATCGGTCCAGCTGATTTGGGACAGGTTCGGCAAGGCCCAGGTAGACCTGTTTGCCTCCCAGGAAACCTCCCACTGTCCGCTCTGGTATGCCCTCACAGAGGCTCCCCTGGGGACAGATGCTCTGGCTCACAGCTGGCCCGTGGGGCTCGCTAAATGCAGCTTTTCCCCAGTGAGCCTTCTTGCACAGGTGCTATGCAAGGTCAGGGAGGACAAGGAGCAAGTCACTCTGGTGGCCCCTACTGGCCCAACCGGACGTGGTTTTCGGATCTCACGCTCCTTATGACAGCCCCTCCCTGGCGAATTCCCTGAGGAAGGACCTTCTTTCTCAGGGGCCGGGGCACGCTCTGGCACCCCGCCCAGACCTCTGGAAACTCCACGTCTGGTCCCTGGGCCGGGACGCGGAGGGTCTAGCCGACCTACCTTTAGCCGTCATAGACACTATTAACCAAGCCAGAGCCCCTTCGACCAGGCATCTTTACGCCCTGAAGTGGCGTCTGTTCATGAACTGGTGTTCTTCCGAGCGAAGACCGCAGAAGTGCGCAGTTAGGTCAGTGCTCGTGTTTCTTCAGGAGAGGCTGGAGAGGAGGCTGTCCCCTCCACCCTCAAGGTGTATGTTGCTGCTATCGCGACCCACCATGACACGGTAGGCGGCAAGTCTCTTGGCAAGCACCGACTTAATCGTCAGGTTCCTAAAAGGTGCCCGGAGGATGAGTCCCTCCGGCCTAACCTATTTCCCTCCTGGGATCTCTCGGTTGTCCTGAGGGGACTCCGGAGACCCCCTTCGAGCAGCTTGACTCAGTTGGACTCAGGGCCCTCTCTCTCAAGACTGCCCTGCTGATCGGCTTCGCCTCCATCAAGAGGGTCGGGGACCTGCATGCGTTCTCTGTTAGCGACGCCTGCCTGGAGTTCGAGTCCGGCAGACACTTTCGTGATCCTAAGACCGCTGACCGGACTACGTGCCCAAGGTTCCTACCACACCCTTCAGGGATCAGGTGGTGAACCTGCAAGTGCTGCCCGGGAGGAGGCAGACCCAGCCCTCTCACTGCTGTGTCCGATGCGTGCCTTACGTATTTACCTGGACCGCACACAGAGCACCAGGCGGCTCTGAGCAGCTCTTCGTCTGCTTTGGGGGACAGCAGAAAGGAACGCTGTCTCCAAGCAGAGACTCCCTTTGCCATGTCACATATGTACCATACACAAGTTTTCATTTTAGCTATACCTTTTTCACTGCAATGCTCTTTACTGCAGAGTGCAGAATAAATTGAAAGTCTTAACGAAAGCCCCACTTTTGGGGGCCTGGGTAGCTCAACGAGTATTGATGCTGACTACCACCACTGGAGTCACAAGTTCGAATCCAGGGTGCTGAGTGACTCCAGACAGGTCTCTTTAGCAACCAAATTGGCCCGGTTGCTATGGAGGGTAGAGTCACATGGGGTAACCTCCTGTGGTCGTGATTAATGTTTCTCAGCTCTCAATGGGGCGTATGGTAAGTTGTGCATGGATCGCAGATATTAGCATGAGCCTCCACATTTGGTGTGGTGTCATGCACAACAAGCCACGTGATAAATCGCGCGGTTTGGCGGTCTCAGAAACAGAGGCAACTGAGACTTGTCCTCCATAAACCGGATTGAGGCGATTAACAGCACCATGAGGACCTACTAAGTAGTGGGAATTGGGCATTCCAAATTGGGAGAAAAGGGGATAAAAAAATTAAATAAAAAAGCTCTGCATCCCTAGTGACATGGGTTGATGTGAGTAGCAAAATTATGAAACCTCCGATGTCATAGGAAGTGAATATCGACCGATACCGGTGGTTGGACTATCGGAGCATCCCTACTACCAACAACGATTTTGAAACGTCCTATAGCTTTAAGCACATTTCATTAGGAAAGTTGTGCTGTGTAATACTGAGTGGACATCATTATTTAACATACAAATCAAAATAATATTGACAACCAAAACAACATACTAAGTTCTGAATAATCACAAAATTACAAATAACTGCAAGTTACAACAAATACAATAACAGCACTGTAAATAAATTCGGCAAACAGCAAAGCTATGAGCAGTACGCAGTCATTTGCATAATTTATTCATACTGCAATGCATTACTGGGAACTGGAGCTCAGCTTCTTATCACAGTATTGTTAGACACAGATCACACACCTGGCTGAATAATACTCACACCTGACAGAAATGTAGAAAATAAGTCATGAAAAATATTACTTTGTGGCTATTTGAAACTTTGAGGCTTTCTTTGATTAATGGATGGCGTTTTCTCGAGAATAATCAGGGAAGGAATTCAGACACTGACAATATACTGTAAAGACACAACAAACTCACGTAGAGTGAAAATATGAACAAATAATCTGCAAAATAACCAAACTACCCTATCTACAAAGATCTGTGCTCTAAGAGGTGTATATTCTTTACATATATTTATATTAAGTTTTATATTTATATTTTTATGTGTTGTGTTTATAAGCCCAATTTTAAATCACGTAATTTTATTAATATTTTTTCCAATATTGCTACCTGATTTTAACGTGTTTTAACATTCATTTTTTTTGTATATGTACTGTTCAACATTTTGTTTTCATTTATTTTTTTGGAGTAAATAAACATTTACACATAGTTATGTAAGTAGTTAACATGGAATTTCAAGCACTGTCAGCAATGTCCTGTGGTGTGACATACTTTCTTCATCTAACAGCATTTTCTGATCTTGTATAGATGTAACTATTACATTTGTCATTTTCATTACCTCATATTAACTGAGACTCTAGTTTATTTGCACTTCTAAAAAAAAAAGGTTGAAAAGTGATCAAAAAGAAAAAGAAGAAAATTATGAACAAATGCTGACTTGTCCTAGCATTTAAAATACATAACTTTGTACTTTCATGTACATTTTAACCTAACATGTACATTTTAACCTAACATCTGCATGCTGTGAAAAAAAAGTTATCAGACATGTTACTTGTCTGAGCTATAATGTGCTTATGAAAAAAAAGTTATCAGACATGTTACTTGTCTGAGCTATAATGTGCTTATTTTTAGTGGTTTGTCTTAAAGAAAATCCACTCATCATATTAAAATTAAGAGATTTTTCACATTGGTGGGGCTCGTTGTCATGATTTCAGCTAGGGCCTCACAAACCAATGGGTCGAGCCCTGCATGGAGGTTTACCAAATCTCACCTGTTTATGTGTGGCCTCTCTCACATTGAGGATTTTTCCCTGAGTGGAAACACTCGTACCGATCTCTCCCGATCACTCCTAATCCAGACACGGCCAGAGACTTTGCTGAATCTCCCTCAGTCAGGATCAGAGTACACTCCGAAGAATGCTTCCCACCTACAAGATACAGAAAAGAGTTACTTACAGATCAATCAAAGAGATCAAACAGCACACAGTCACGGTAAAGCCATTAGCATCTTGAAAACACAGGCCTACAGCTGAATAAAGATGCAAGTAATACTGTCATACATCAAGATCATGTCAATTACAGCAGAAAATACGTATTTACTGCAAAATCAGCTGATAATTGGCTGTTCTCGGTTACAAACAACCAAGAACACTGTATGAGAGAACACACCATGACTGTGCTGACAGACCGTCAGAGCAGTTTAGGTGTCATGGACTCACCAGCATCATTGGCGTCATCTAGTTTGGGGATTCCTTTTATCTTGCTGTGTTTGACAGAGGAGCATTTCTTATTCAGTTGCATCTGAGCTTTAAACTTCACCCAGTTCAGGATGCTCTCCACGATACCACAGTTTGTGGCCTGTGACGGGACAAATTACTTTTCAGAACCACAACCCAAGGGTTAACGCATGCTATTATACATCTAATAACAATAATAATAGAGGCCAGAAGCTGACATAATGATAGTGGCTCTAAGTACAGGGTTCCCCCTCTTTCAACCAATTAATTTCCATGACTTTTCCATAACTTTCCATAACTTGAAAGCTAATTTCCATGCCCAAACATTTAGCCTTCCATTCTGAAAATGGCAACAAAATCGCTTAATCACAAATTTGTAAAAAACAAAACCACAACATAAATGTTCAACTGAAAACATTTCATTTGAAATGTAATCCATACAAACACATTGGGAAGGGATTAGCGGCACATCATTGTCTTTAAGAGTGCTTTCAAATGAATGCAAAGCACTGTAACTAGGCAACAACTTAAGAAGACATCAGCTTTGCTGTGTTATTAAAGTATTCATCTCTTTGGATTTACCACCAAAACTTTACATGCACAGAATGACACTTCTGTTTGTCTGCCACAGATGCACTGAATGTGCAATGATGTGATGAATATTAGCTTTTGTCTGCTGCGAACCCGCGGATGCATTGCAAGGGATGTGAAGAATGTGAGCTCTCTCTGAAGGGGATTTATTTGGACACAAGCAGGTGTGAGAAATGCATTATACAATAATACTTTCGATCGAGAGCCTAAAAAAGACAATAATTATTCGTCATCACAAGTGGTTCGCTTACGCTATTTGGTACGTTGCATTCATATCAGCAGTGAAGCGTACCAGAGTTCACATTAACCGTACCCCAGACCACCTTTTCAAGCAGACTTGGGTGTGGTTCATTGGTGTGCACCCGAGTTCGGAAAACACCGCTCACATTATCCAAACAAACTTAACTTTGGTGTCATTCAAATCCAGGTGTGCACCAAAAGAGCTAGTGTGAAAGCAACCTAATTGGTCAGGTTTTCTAAATACATGAGAGATATTTTAAACTCTTCAACATGGGTTTTTAATCAAGTGTAACATAACTCCCTGGTTAAATATTTTAGGATAGAATAAAAATATATTAACTATTTTTCCATAACTTTGAAGGTTTTATAAATTTACATGACTTTTCCAAGCCTGGAAATCGTCATTTTAAAATTCCCTGATATTTTAAGGTTTTCCATGACCATGGGAACCCTGTAAGTATTACTAGCCCTTTCAACATTTAATCATGTGCGATACAGAAGATATCAATAATACATTTTTCACTAGTCAAAAAGCTTATTCTTGAGGTCAGCAATGGAATTAATACTAGTGAAAATGCTAATTCTTTATATCATTTATTAGGTTTGCAAAAGTAATAATGTTAATTCTTGAAATAAAAAATTATGTTATTACTCTTGGAAATACACATCCTTGATATAACTGAAGGGCTAAAAATCTATTGTTCCCTTTACAAAAAGCTTCACTATGATGCTGCGCTGCTAAGCACTACGGGAACAACCCTAGTTGTGACCGAAGCTGAATAATGTGTGTAACACGTCAATGAACATTGACCGAATTTATAGCCTCGGCTGATGTAATCATTAGATGCACCTGCGGCCAGGCTATAAATGGATACGTCACCAGGTGTCGTCAAAAAGTCTTTTTCAGAGCGATTCTGTTTCTGTGTGTTTCACAAACCCTGTCAAAACTTTCTTTCCTCTGTTAGGAGTTAGAATCAGTTAGGCAGTGTGCAGTGAACGTTGTTCTCTTTTCTTCTGTTTAGAAAATATTATATATATATATATATATATATATATATATATATATATATATATATATTTCTAAAAAAGAAAAGAAAAAAAAGAGAATGACTGAAAGCCTAAATGGTGCGTGTTCCCTCTTCTCGCTCTATAGCTGAAGAGGACACACATCAGTTTTTGCTCTGTTTGTTTGAGTGTAAGAGCACGCTGGAATTGCTCGATGTTGTTACTCAAGCTGTTGCCAGATTGGACTGGCCACGCAAAAAGAGACCCCAAACCCTCCAAATTAGGGGATAGATTTTATCTTCCAGTCTAAGAAAGGAACGCCTCATGAGTCCCTTCCTTCTTTGATAAACCTCCATGAAGAGCTTTTTACGCTCATGGAGGAACCCATAAAAACAAAACAAAAATATATATATACAGGTGAAACCCAAAAAATTTGAATATCGTGCAAAAGTTCATTAATTTCAGTAATTCAACTTAAAAGGTGAAACTAATATATTATATAGACTCATTACAAGCAAAGTAAGATATTTCAAGCCTTTATTTGATATAATTTTGATGATTATGGCTTACAGCTTATAGAAAACCCCAAATTCAGAATCTCAGAAAATTAGAATATTACATGAAATCAATAAAAAAAGGATTTTAAATACAGAAATGTCGGCCCTCTGAAAAGTATAATCATGCATATGTACTCAGTACTTGGTTTGGGCCCCTTTTGCATTAATTACTGCCTCAATGCAGCGTGGCATGGATGCTATCAGCCTGTGGCACTGCTGAGGTGTTATGGAAGACCAAGATGCTTCAATAGCGGCCTTCAGCTCTTCTGCATTGTTTGGTCTCATGTCTCTCATCTTTCTCTTGGCAATGCCCCATAGATTCTCTATGGGGTTCAGATCAAGCGAGTTTGCTGGCCAATCAAGCACAGTAATACCATGGTCATTGAACCAGGTTTTGGTACTTTTGGCAGTGTGGGCAGGTGCCAAGTCCTGCTGGAAAATGAAGTCAGCATCTCCATAAAGCTTGTCTGCTGAAGGAAGCATGAAGTGCTCTAAAATGTCGGTAGGCGGCTGCGTTGACTCTGGACTTAATAAAGCACAGTGGACCAACACCAGCCGATGACATGGCTCCCCAAACCAACACAGACTGTGGAAACTTCACACTGGACTTCAAGCATCTTGGATTGTGTGCCTCTCCATTCTTCCTCCAGACTCTGGGACCTTGGTTTCCAAATGAGATGCAAAATTTGCTCTCATCAGAAAAGAGGACTTTGGACCACTGAGCAACAGACCAGTTCTTTTTTCTTTAGCCCAGGTAAGGCGTTTGACATTTGAAGCCCATGTCCAGGACCCGTCTGTGTGTGGTGGCTCTTGATGCAGTAACTCCAGCCTCAGTCCACTCCTTGTGAAGCTCCCCACACATTTGAATGGCCTTTTCCTGACAATCCTCTCCAGGCTCACGGTCATCCCTGCTGCTTGTGCACCTTTTTCTTCCACACTTTTCCCTTCCACTTAACTTTCTATTAATGTGCTTTGATACAGCACTTTGAGAACATCCAACTTCTTTTGCAATTACCTTTTGAGGCTTTCCCTCCTTGTGGAGGTGTCAATGATGGTTTTCTGCACAACTGTCAGGTCAGCAGTCTTCCCCATGATTGTGAATTCAACTGAACCAGACTGAGAGACCATTTAAAGGCTCAGGAACCCTTTGCAGGTGTTTAGCTGATTAGAGTGTGACACTTTGAGCCTACAATACTGAACCTTTTCACAATATTCTAATTTTCTGAGATTCTGAATTTGGGGTTTTCATAAGCTGTAAGCCATAATCATCAAAATTATATCAAATAAAGGCTTGAAATATCTTACTTTGCTTGTAATGAGTCTATATAATATATTAGTTTCACCTTTTAAGTTGAATTACTGAAATTAATGAACTTTTGCACGATATTCTAATTTTTAGAGTTTCACCTGTATTTTCTTCCCGTGTTCACATACCCTCGACGCCATTATATTCTGACTATCGTGGGTGCTGAGGCACGGGGTATTCAGTGATGCCGCCGGTCGAAGAGACGCTTATGGGCTATCTCTCCGGGCTCGGCATCGCCACTTAAGAGCCTCTCTCCCCTCAAAGCCTTGTAGGACAACCTCCACTTTAGTGGGTAGGGCTTATCAAGCAGCAGGTCAGGCTGGTGCTGCTCTGCACACTATTCCTAAACAAGTTTGTGATGCGGCAGGTTGTCCTCTCCAGCACACATTCATTGGACTTTTTAGTTTGGATGTTCTGCACTCCGTGCTCTTATGCCCTTGAGTCGACATCTCAGCTCATGCCTGAACAAGTTTGTGATGCGGCAGGCTGGTCCTCTCCGCTCACATTCATCAGTTTTTATGACAAGTTTGTGTTGCGATAGGGCCAATTTTACGTAAATGGCTATAACTCTTGATAGAAAGAAATCTTCACCAAACTTGGTATGCTTATGTAAGAGGTCAATCTTTTGTCATCCAGAAAAGTTGGTGCGGTTTTGCCACATGTTGGCTCTATAATACAAACAAAAAAAAATAATTGGTTGTAACTACACAACCGTTAGTCTGATTGAGTTGAAACGGCATGCAGTGTCTTTGTCCAAGGTGCTATGACTATCTATGAGGACATTGACGTATCTCAAAAAACATGGCCGCCATCAGCCAATGAATGCTGAGCACCTATTAGACAAGGTTAACAGAGGCCGATCAGCTCAAAACTCAGTTGGCTTGCTTGACTCTTTGCCCTAGAGTTCTGTGAAATATTTGAAAGAAATCGGACACCAGTGGGCTAACAAGTTTTACACCTCAGTAATGATGCTGCCTTTCACACATAGACACAATATGCATATCATATGTATCCTCATTCTGAACAACTTTGCCTCAAGAAGCACAGCAGCAGCAAATATTCACGATTATGTAAAAAACCTACATTTTTAACTAGTGCTAGTTTTATAGCTCAAACTCAATAAAACAAAACCAGTACAATTCTCTGGACACTCTAGGTCAATAGTTATAAAAAAAATTTGAAATTTTCCCTTTGGATAGCTATAACAGGGTCATTTAGAAAATGGGCATGGCAAAATATACTGAAAAGCCTATAAATCCTAAACTAAAGTCAAAACTTCACTAAAGTAGGTGAGCGATGCAACATATAATTCTAAAGAAGCATACAGACCATTTAAAAACATGTATTTCCATAGTAAATTGGCTGTATTGGCTGTAAATTGTCTTTTCCATCTATGATCGAAGTGGTTACAAACCATGATTTTTTACTCTGTAAGTGCATTTTCATTAGTATTTTCACTAGTATAGGTAGAACTTTCACCCTAGAACTTACTGGTTTCACCAGGCTCAAGCTTGGGGAGTCAAAATATTGCCTTTTCACTTTAAGGTGTCCTAACTGACACGTGTCCTAACCGACACGATGCGATCCCGCGACACGACATAAAAAGGTATCTTTTCTATGTTAATCAGAGTTTTTGTCTTAACCAGCTGCGACAAACGACGCAAGTGACAGGGCTTTCTATTTTGGAATGGTTTCTATTTCTGCGTATGTTGCAACAGCCAGCGCAGTCACCAAATGGGTCTAAAATTATTCTTATTGCAATATATTGGCATCTCACTAGCCGGTTCACAACAACTTGATTTTGGCAGAGGGTGTCACACACCTACCGAATGTTGTGCTTAAAGTCTCCTCTCTTCAGCCAGCACTGTCTCACACACACACCA
>NC_068301.1:40921125-40956814 GCF_025860055.1 Xyrauchen texanus | reverse complement strand
ACATAATAAATGACAATTTAAATGATAAAAATAATGTAAACTTCAGTGGAGAGATGCTGAAAGAATGAGGAGTGAGGTAACCTCCTGAACTTGCATTAAGAAGGCCATTTGTTCATAATGGCCCATTATTAAAACGTTCTATAAAGGAGGCTTAATTGCAGTTACTAGTTATTTAAGATAACCCCTATCACAAATCAGTTATTACCTATTGAGTAGGTAAACAATCTTGTGTATTAGTTAATCACTACTGTTAAGATGTTAATGTAGCGCTAGTCATTTGTCCTGCATTAGGTCTTGATTAGTTTCACAATAATTATGAAACGGTATATTTACTTAGTGGTTTTCCAGGATTTTGAAAAAAAATAGTAGTTATTGAATAGCTAATAGTGAACTACTGCATTCATCTGTGTGCAATTACATACTAATTAGTTAATTAGTTACAAGAGTGGCAGATGTCGAGAAACGGTCGATTATCTGGAGTCATCAGAGAGGGAATTAGCTGCTACTACGCTAGTGACCAAAGCAGACTTGGAGCATGTCTGGGAAAAGTTGGAAAATATGGAAAATCGTAGTCGGCAGAACAATGTCTGAATTGTTGGTATTCCTGAGTGAGCAGAGGGTCAGAATATGGTGGAGGACGAATCTCACTTGCTTCCGTGTCTGAGATCGTCAACCCGCACATCTTATCACGTGGCTTGTTGAGAGCGTTACTGTGGAGACATAACGCATGTGGTGGCTTCACGCTATCCTCCGCGGCATCCATGCGCAACTCACCACACGCCCCACTGAGAGCAAACCACGAGGAGGTTACCCCATGTGACTCTTCCTTTCCTAGCAACCGAGCCAATTTGGTTGCTTAGGAGACCTGGCTGGAGTCACTCAGCATGCCACAACTCCAGTGGTGGCAGTCAGCGTCAATACTCGCTGAGCTACCTAGGCCCCCCTTTGCCTCTGCATTTTTAATATTCCCTTCAAACTCCAAAAGTTCTTGTGCTTTGGATTCTTTGATGAATGAGGCATACTGTATGATCTGGCCCCTAAGAACCACCTTAAGTGCCTCCCAAGCCATTCCCACAGAGGATACTGTCAACTGTTTTGTTGACAAGATTAACACAAATTTTTCCTGTGACATACCTCTAACTGAAGAGAGTGAGATCTCAGCAAAACAGTCAGCAAGAGACAACCTCTGCCAAAATAGATTCTGCTTGTGTGGCACCAACTAAGCAGACCATGTTTTTGTGGCAATGCCTGCTTTCTAACTAAATCTGCAGTGTTGTAGTACTCGAAATCGGTATTGGTCTCGAGGCCACTTTTTAAAGGTATATCGGTCTCATCTCGGAATTGACCGCATTTTTACTCAGTTTTGTCTCTGTCTCAGACAAAGAGGAATCTGTATTTTATTTCAAGACTAGTCAAGACCTCAACTGTGGGGATATCACTAAATTGCCTGTGCATTGTCTGATTTATTAGTTAACATCAATACTGTGATTCCATGTAAAACTTCCTGCTTCAAATACAAGCAATAACTTGACTAATTTCTAATTAGACATTTTTGTTACTGTTAACGGCTGTCACCCCTCCCCGCCCCTTCACATGCACTCCAAGATAGTGAATGCAGGAGACAGGAGAAGAAACGTCTGTACCCTCAGTTCCCTGAGATGAAGGGAATGAGACAATGCGTAGTTACGCATATGGGGAGTGCCTTCATACACAACCTAGTTGAAACCTCTACAATAACGCCAATATTCTAATATTGGCTATGGTGTATGAGCCCCTTCTGTTTTGGGGCAAACCTGTCTGCTATAAAAACAGGTGCACAAACACCATTTCCTCAGAATTTCTGACTGAGAACAAGGAGCGCATTGCTCATGCCTCAAGAGTGTTGTAGTGCGGCTAGCGTTCGCAATGTCTAGTTCCCTTCGTCTCAGGGAACCAAGGTTACATATGTAACCGAGACATTCTATTACGACTCAGTACACTTGACATTGCATAGTTACGCATATAACAGAATCCCATCATGCCGCACTACACAACATAACTTCCCAGAGAGGAAACATGGCGGCACAGTCTTGTGGGATGGTGACCGACATGAGCATGCCGCAGTGAGTGATCCTCATGATGGCCAGGAGAAGAGTACTCAGTGAATATATGAACTATAGTCATATAGAATTAATTAACTCCTTATGAACCCAGTTGGGAAGGGAGTTTCTTTGTAATGAAAGTGCTTGGATCTTTATGGTATTTAAATGATGGGGTGCCCGTTCTTAAAGGGAAGGGCATAAGTATAGATCTATATATGGCCAATGAATAGCAAGTGCTCTGTACAGAGAGGACTTGTGAAGTAAGAGACGTTAAGTCTAGGTTGTAAAACCTTGCGAATGTGTTTTGAGAGGACCATCAAGCTGCAAAACATATGTCTTGTAAGGACACACCATTTGTCCATGCCCATGAGGAAGCCATGCCCCTAATTGAGTGTGCTTTAACACCAATTGGGCAAGTCTGACCCTGCGACTCATAAGCCAGGGTAATTGCATCGACAATCCAGTGAGAAAGTCTTTGCTTGGAGATGGACATTCCTTTTGTGCATCCTCCATAGCATATAAAGAGCTGATCAGACAGTCTGAACTGGCAAGTACGCTCAATGTATGCTTGTAGCGCCCACACAGGGCATAACAAATGCAATGATTGTTCCTCATCTGAATTAAATGGAGGAGGGAAGAAGATCTGAAGGTGAACCACCTGTGCTTTAAAGGGTGTGGTCAGGACCCTGGGAACATAGCCTTTCCTGGGTTTGACAGTGGTTTTTCACGATTAGACTGTGTATTTCGGCTTGTAACACGGGCATGTCTCTGGACAAAACCGTGGAAAACAGAACACTGCACCCATTCTGATATACCGTTAGGGCTCGCTAACGGGACAGAGGGCAATTTGGTTTGCTTACTGTATGATATGATGCAACACTCACTATAGGGAAGTGGTTGCGCATAATATGTGTGTGAGAATGTGTGAGCATATCGTGCATTTGCAACGAATGCTGTATTATTTTTTTAACTTACTGCATTTTTTAATTGCATTTATTTGAGTGCAAGACACAGAAACAAAATTTTGAACAATATTGTGAACAACAATATTCCTTTCCTGACAAACCATAGTGGGGAGATGGGAACAGTGTTTTGTGTCTCCAATCAAACCTTTTTTGGAGCAGAACCGGAGGGAATGTCGGGCTTTGCTTTCTGCTTCAAAGAGTTGCTTTCCACATCCAAAAGAGTGGCTGGATCGAAGCCGTGCTCATCCATTTGCCTGAGGAGCTTGGCTTGAAATTCCTGGAGCACCACCATTGTGTGGAGTGCTGATCCAGCTTGTTCTACTGCTGAGTAAGATTTTCCCGCCAGTGCGGACGTTTGTCGACACTGTTTGGAAGGATGTACCTGTTACTCGCTGGGCAGAGGTGTGCCGCTACCGCCTCCTCCAAAGGAAGTAATTGGGCATAACCGTTTTCTTCCTCATGATCCACATTAAAGAGTATGGCATCACTGCGTGAGTGTGCCATATAAGGTCACGCGCCAGAACTTGGATAGTTTTTTTTTTTAAGAACTTCGGGGAAGAGATTTGCGGGACGCTGCTGTTTGATGGAGTCCAGACTGCTGGAACCATTCATCGAGGCGAGACCATTCAGGTTCCTCTGGGGGAGACCACTCAGAGTGAAGCTCTTCGACGCGGAGCATCTCCCTGTCAGTGGTGCGTGCATGTTCCTCGCCCTCGCTTAGCATCATCCACTGACCACTCGCCTGTTGCAGCGAGAGATATAAAGTCATCGTCATTATTATCCCCAGCGTCAGAACCGTTGCACGAGATGAGGCCGCCCGCTCTTTCAGAAAGCCAGAGCTCGTCTTGCACATAGTGTATCGGAAAACATGCGCTTTGGAGAGATTGAGGGGCTCGAGGGGTGTGTGCCGCCAAAAGGACAATCTCAAAGTCATCCTACTCGACCTCGCAGCCCCACCATGCCTCCTCGTAAGAATCCTCGGATATCACAGAAGAGGCGGGTGGGAGGGTGAAAACTATCAACGATGGTTGGAATAGTGGTGCGCCATGGGATTTTTTTTAATCATAAAAAGTGTGCTGTGGCAGAAATAGGGTTGGGAAACACTAACCACAAAGAGTTCATCTGCAAAAAAGCATAAAAAAACCAAATAAAAACAGCAGTATTAATATTCTGCAACGCAATGCTTACCGAGACAACTGGGACCACATCAAACTTTTATCAGCACTTTTTGTTCATGACATTTTAAAGATAAGCTACATACAACAGTAGTCCCAAACATGGGGAAAGTTGAGCATTTTTGTATTCTATTTTGAGAAGTCATACTTTTTTATTTCAGTTCAAAGTAGTACAGTTGAAGTCAGAAGTTTACATATACCTTAGCCAAATATATTTATACTCAGTTTTTCACAATTCCTGTCATTTAATTGTAGAAAACATTCCCTGTCTTAGGTCAGTTGGATCACTACTTTATATTAAGAATGTGAAATGTCAGAACAATTGTATATAAAAAAAAAAATAATAATTTCCAGCTTTTATTTCTTTCATCATATTCCCAGTGAGGCAAAGTTTACATACACTTTGTTAGTAATTGATAGCATTGCCTTTAAATGGTTTAACTTGGGTCAAACATTTTGGGTAGCCTTCCACAAGCTTCTCACAATAAGTTGCTGGAAATTTGGCCAATTCCACCAGAAAGAACTGGTGTAGCCGAGTCCGGTTTGTAGGCTTCCTTGCTCGCACACGCTTTTTCAATTCTGCCCACAAATCGGATTGAGGTCAGGGATTTGTGATGGCCATTCCAATACCTTGACTTTGTTGTCCTTAAGCCATTTTGCCACAACTTTGGGGGTATGCTTGGGGTCACTGTCATTTGGAAGACCCTTTTGCGACCGAGCTTTAACTTCCTGGCTGATGTCTTGAGATGTTGCTTCAGTTTATCCACATAATTTTCCTTCCCCTTGATGACATCTATTTTATGAAGTGCACCAGTCCCTCCTGCAGCAAAGCACCCCAAAAAACATGATGCTGCCACCCTCATGCTTCACGGTTGGGATGGTGTTGTCCCCATGTGAACTTGTAAACTGTAGTCTGGCTATTTTATGGCAGTTTTGGAGCAGTGGCTTCTTCCTTGCTGAGCAGCCTTTTAGGCTATGTCGATGTAGGACCTGTTACTCTGGATATAGATACCTGTGTAACATTTCCTCAAGCATCTTCACAAGGTCCTTTGCTGTTTTTCTGGGATTGATTTGCATGCACTTTTTGCACCAATCTACGTTCATCTCTAGGAGACAGAATGTATCTCCTTCCTGAGCGGTATGATGGCTGCGTGGTCCCATGCCGTTTATACTTGCGTACTATTGTTTGTACAGATGAATGTGGTACCTTCAGGCATTTGGAAATTACTCCCAAGTATGAACAAGAATTGTAAAGGCCCACGTTTTTTTTTTTTCTGAAGTCTTGGCTGATTTCTTTTGATTTTCCCATGATGTCAAGTGTAACCCGCGCCGTAACGCAAGTCCAATCCTCTCTCGCACCCTACGACCAATGGAAATGAGCACAAGGAGGATGTACTAATTTCATATATGGACCAGATATCAGAAGACTAAACTCGCTCAAGAGACAGGCTCAACAACAAGGGGGGAAGGAAACGACAACAACACTGGCTGTAGTAAAAAAAAAAAAAAAGAAGGTAAGATGTATTGAAAAAACAAAACAGTTAAAACATCACAATACAAAAAAATTACTTCTCCCAATTTAGACTCTGAAATGTATTCTTACTTGTAATGTATTAATTCGTTCCCCATTTCAATTACTATTGGCTATTTTTAAATTTCTTTTGACCTATTTATTAATAAATACTAATACATTTATTTATCAGTCCTAATTAGTTTATTTATTCCCTTTTTGATAATTATTCACTATAATTGTTCAATGAAATACCCTTTGGAGTAATGCTTTTCAAATATTCTTAGTCCTCTTTTGAAAACAAAGAGAAAAAAAAAATACAATAAACATTTCTGAAAATTATAAATCACATTAAATCAAATTGGCATTCAATACCAGTCTCAATATACATTTAGTCAGTTCAGTGTTAGTGTAATGACACGGCTTCCCCCGGAATTCCTTTTCACATACTTCAGTTCTTGAACAAAACAGTTCATGCGAAAATGCACAATACTACCTCTCCGATGATTTTTAGATCCTGATCCAAGATTCAGTCCGTATACAGGTGAAACTCGAAAAATTAGAATATCGTGCAAAAGTTCATTAATTTCAGTAATTCAACTTAAAAGGTGAAACTAATATATTATATAGACTCATTACAAGCAAAGTAAGATATTTCAAGCCTTTATTTGATATCATTTTGATGATTATGGCTTACAGCTTATGAAAACCCCAAATTCAGAATCTCAGAAAATTAGAATATTACATGAAATCAATAAAAAAAAAAAGGATTTTAAATACAGAAATGTCGGCCCTCTGAAAAGTATAATCATGCATATGTACTCAGTACTTGGTTTGGGCCCCTTTTGCATTAATTACTGCCTCAATGCGGCGTGGCATGGATGCTATCAGCCTGTGGCACTGCTGAGGTGTTATGGAAGACCAAGATGCTTCAATAGTGGCCTTCAGCTCTTCTGCATTGTTTGGTCTCATGTCTCTCATCTTTCTCTTGGCAATGCCCCATAGATTCGCTATGGGGTTCAGGTCAGGCGAGTTTGCTGGCCAATCAAGCACAGTAATACCATGGTCATTGAACCAGGTATTGGTACTTTTGGCAGTGTGGGCAGGTGCCAAGTCCTGCTGGAAAATGAAGTCAGCATCTCCATAAAGCTTGTCTGCTGAAGGAAGCATGAAGTGCTCTAAAATGTCCCAGTAGACGGCTGCGTTGACTCTGGACTTAATAAAGCACAGTGGACCAACACCAGCCGATGACATGGCTTCCCAAACCAACACAGACTGTGGAAACTTCACACTGGACTTCAAGCATCTTGGATTGTGTGCCTCTCCATTCTTCCTCCAGACTCTGGGACCTTGGTTTCCAAATGAGATGCAAAATTTGCTCTCATCAGAAAAGAGGACTTTGGACCACTGAGCAACAGACCTGTTATTTTTTTCTTTAGCCCAGGTAAGACGTTTGACATTTGAAGCCCATGTCCAGGACCCGTCTGTGTGTGGTTGCTCTTGATGCAGTAACTCCAGCCTCAGTCCACTCCTTGTGAAGCTCCCCCACACATTTGAATGGCCTTTTCCTGACAATCCTCTCCAGGCTACGGTCATCCCTGCTGCTTGTGCACCTTTTTCTTCCACACTTTTCCCTTCCACTTAACTTTCTATTAATGTGCTTTGATACAGCACTTTGAGAACATCCAACTTCTTTTGCAATTACCTTTTGAGGCTTTCCCTCCTTGTGGAGGGTGTCAATGATGGTTTTCTGCACAACTGTCAGGTCAGCAGTCTTCCCCATGATTGTGAATTCAACTGAACCAGACTGAGAGACCATTTAAAGGCTCAGGAACCCTTTGCAGGTGTTTAGCTGATTAGAGTGTGACACTTTGAGCCTACAATACTGAACCTTTTCACAATATTCTAATTTTCTGAGATTCTGAATTTGGGGTTTTCATAAGCTGTAAGCCATAATCATCAAAATTATATCAAATAAAGGCTTGAAATATCTTACTTTGCTTGTAATGAGTCTATATAATATATTAGTTTCACCTTTTAAGTTGAATTACTGAAATTAATGATCTTTTGCACGATATTCTAATTTTTCGAGTTTCACCTGTATGGTTATGGCTCGCCAGTTCCTGCACCGCATTTTAGCATGAGGCAGAAACAATTTGAGTTCAGAATCCACTTTAGAAATCATAAAATACTGAGTAAAATGTGATCAGCATCCAACTCTGGTGAAGATAGATTGGAAAAGAGTGAGGAAAGGGGAAAAATTGAAAAAAGAAAAAACCCAACCAAGAGAACTTGATTTATTTGAAAGTTTCCTGAAGAGCAAAAATTCCGGTTTTAAGAAGTTTGTTTTTTTCTGTTGTTGAATCCGAGTGAGCACTCATTCACGATCGTTTGATTCAATGACGTTAAATCCACACTTCTATTTTCAAATTTCTTTCTTATTTCTGAAATCCAACTTTTAGTTATGTCATTTCTAATCTTTTTTCTGTTTTAGGGCTTTTTAGGCGGCACAACAGAAGCAGCGTCATCAACCGTGCTCTCACCAAAATCTCCCGCTGTCTGCAATGATGCAGCAGATACAGGGCGGAGCTAAATTATCAATATTCCAAATGAAACATATTTCTCAAACTCAACAGATATTAATACAGTTAAATTAAATTGACATATTTATGCATACTATAACACTTTCTTTTTATAACTTTTTTCTAGCTTCGACTTGGACTACTAGTAACCTGGTTACACAAGCAAAGAGACACTGAGTTAGAAGGCAGACTTCCAATTCAGTAGACCTCCTGCCAGAAGCTAATTATCTAAAGGCTTGACATAATTTTTCTGGAATTTTCCAAACTGCTTAAAGGCACAGTTAGTGTATGTAAACTTCTGACCCACTGGAATTATGATATAGTCAATTAAATGTGAAACAATCTGTCTGCTAATAATTTTTGGAAAAATTACTTGTGTCATGCACAAAATAGATGTCCTAAATGAATTGCCAAAACTATAGTTTGCTAATATTAAATCTGTGGAGTGATTAAAATTTTTATTTTAAAATTGTTCTGACTTCAACTGTAGTCAGAAATATAACCAGGTGCATTAGATTGATTTCTCCCTGCCCAGTATAGTATATTTTAATATTCTAGTATGTTTTTATATATCATTCAATATTTTAGTATGTTTTTATATATCAAAATACTTATATGAGTTTCCAGGCCTTTGAGTGAGCCAGGAGAGAGCATATGAGGTTACTAAAAGTGTTGATACTGCAGAGAACACAAAGAATGGTATATAACCTTGAAAAACAAGTGTATTTCTTCAAAAACAAAAAGTGTTTCTGTTAATCAGTAGTACACTGATGAGAATCCTTGGTGTGCTGGTATGTATCTTTTCAAAGATACTTTTAATCAGTTATATGAATGGTGTCTTGTTTTAATAAGCTAAATTATAATTTTGCAGCTGGTGTTTTCTTTCAAATAACAATGTGTATGAACAAACAAGGCTGCCCATTGAGAGAATGTGCTGAAAATGCAGGAAAAAGATAAAAAGTATTTGATGGAGACATGGCTGTTTACGCAGATGTTTCTAGGAGTTGATGTACTCTGTCCATGAACTGTAACATGAGGTCAAGTTATGAGAGGCTACCAAAGATATATGTTTCTTTTTCTTTTTAATAGATAGACGAGGGATCTCCCACCAATATTTAATTAACAAAGGACGTAGAACATATTGGTGGGAAAGAGACAAGGCAGTGACCGCATGCGTCAGAGACAGTGGGTAACAAGATAACAAAAAAAGTATATAACTGAGAACTTAGAAAAATGAGTCAGAACGGACAGCTGGCCGGTCTCATGTTTGTTGGTGTTCAATAAACTACAACTTTGGCATCTGGAACTTAAGACTCAAGAGTTTTCTTACAACTTAGAGAGATTCATCGCGATATTCCACGACACCAGGTACAGCTAAACTACAACAACATGAAGCTGTTGGTGCCCTATTATATTGTACATTTTAAATTGCAATTGCAAAACTTAATTAAAATGTTTGAGGTGTAGCAGGTTACTGGGGTCACTTCTATGGTTGGCAGTGCTCAGTATCTCATCAAAATTCATGTTTTCCCTTTGTTCTTTATTGCAATGTCAACTATTACAGTGTGCACATTGAGGAAAGAAAAGCAGAGTAAATAAAAACAAACCCCATTGTCTTTATTTATTTAGACATTTTACAGTAGTCACTCGTACATTAGCTGCCTTTCGTTTTTCTTATCTCATTGTTTTATCTATCTTTCTCACTCAATGCAATGGATGAAACAAAAAATAAAAATAGAAAAAATAAAAACAAATAAAAAATACCCAAAATAGGAAATTATGTCAAGATATTTTAAGAGTATGATTCCAGCCCTGTATATTTTTCCAGGGTGAAATTCAGTTTGGTTCAGACATGGCATTTCAGTAGAGTGGGATATGCACCTGCACAAAACATATTTGGATAAAGGAGAACCAATTTTAACACCTATTAAAAACATGACTTTCCTGATTGTTTCATTCAGAGTCCACAAAAAATACAAACAGATGAACAACTCGGTGTTTGATATATAACTACAAACTGCACACAGATAATTTCAAATGGACATGAACATCTTTTGAATCCAAACTGCATTGGACATGATATCATGAAAAATTTGTAAACCACAAAAGATTACTGTTTAAATATGTCAACAACTCTTCTGATTTTGCAGTTGCAATGACATAGTAATACATTTTAAGAGGTCACTTTTAAAGGATGCTGTTTGTAAAGTTAAAATATTTAAGCAGTTTCTTTAATTTCTAAATGTACTCCCCTTCAACAATTTTAACTGCCATGTATGGACCCAATATGGAATATAAATATGCAAGGAATCCAGTCAGTGCAAGGTGCTGACGTGCAACATATACAGGAAGTTAGAGGTTGCAGAGCTCACCAAGAGATTGAAAACCAGTTGTTTTAGGAAGTGCCCAATTCAATAATTTGACAAAGGAAAATTAAGTACACCAATTAATGCAAATTGATCACAACCGCATGGAAATGTCTTGCCTGGAAGAGTTGTGTAGTCCACATAACGAGTATCCATAATGAAGTATCCCATTAGTGTAATAATTTTTGAGGCCTGTTAAAGCGTACCCTTTTCAAATGTTCAAAGACATATGTTAAAAACCATTATGGCAAGGTACTCAGAAGAACTGCAGGAATGGATATGCAGAATCTGAGCAACGAAATTATGTTTTGATAATTTATTTTTCAGGTTAGTCTTTTGTAAGGGAACGGCTATAATAATACTGAACAGATTTTGCGAAAATGTATTTGATGGTAGATACACTCAAAAACAGGCGGTACTCAAGGCTATTCCTCAAGATGTTGTTAACCAACAAAGATTTATTTTCCCTTACCTATTTTTTGATTGCTTTTGAGAGGAAAGGTTTTTGGACCCTTCTGGGTTTAAATGTGAGCAGCTTCTCAAGGATATCACTCAAACATGATAGCGAGTCAAACGAGAGTCACTTATGAGCGATTTGGACAAACAGGAGGTCCCTCAGCACTTACTAAACTCGTGTCGCAGATGCAGCGGAGCATAATGCACATTCACAGGAAAAAACGGCCACTCAGTCCAGCTAGTTACTAAGTTCAAGGCATGCTATTGGCTGTGTGCTCTTAAGTGATTGGGTTTAGTAAGCACACTGATCAATGATCTCAAGCAGAGCAGCAGGAAGTAGAAATAAACAGCAGAAATGGAAGGTAAAGGGCACATGGGGAATGACAGCACCAGCGGAACAAAGTCAGATGAGAAGGAACACAGACACTCTCCAATAGATCAATCCAAAGAGATCAGCTGCAGGGTATGAGACGCAGACAGAGGCCATCAAGAACCCAATGCTAAAGAGATACTTTAACACTGTTCACAACCTGCACTCACACATCCCCAAACCAATCTCACACATTAACAAGTTTCACAAGATGAAACCTATCAAGAAATGCACAGATCACATTTGACCACAAAATCAAAAGAAACAATATTTATGAAACAAAATGAAGCCTGTTTTAGCATAATTAGTACAGCACTGAGACATTACTTTCATTAAAGTTAAACACATTCCCAATTAAATTACAATACCATAATGCAAAAAAAGATATATGATTTAAATATCATGGTAATATTTGCTGTACTTCCTTAAAAACTATTACAGTATTTGTTTTTACCTTAATACAGTAAAGAATGACTGTTTTCAGAGAAACACCATTAAAAAGTATTAAACACCATTAAAAAACAAAGTTCCACATGCATTTGGGTAATAAGAATTACCCCCTTGTTTCTATGTTTCTACAAAAGGGCATAATCTTCTATATGTAAAATATATTGTAAATTAGTTTTTCTTTTGATTTTGCTGTGAAATGTTACCTGGACATGTTCTTTGTGAGATTCACCCAAATTCACAAATATAACTGTGTTGGAAACCTCTCCACAGTAAGATACATTCTGCGTCATTTTGTAACCTGGGATAGAGCCAGTATTCCCAACAGGACACTGAGCTGTGCTGGGGGTGTGAATGTGGGAACTGTGCACATGAGTGGATAATTTAAAGCAAACTAAACATTTGTATTACTGATAAAGAATATCTACATGGGATTGATTTGTCCACTCACAAACGGTGGATTCAGAAACACAAGCAGTGAAGTGTCCATGATAAATGAGCTCCTCTCTTTCTCTAGAAAGTCTGTTACTGTAGTGTGTTTGCAGCAGGATTCTTTAGCTGTTCTTTTGCAGGACTCTGTCTTCAGTGGAGGGAAAGCAGTGCAGCTGGCAGACGTCTGGCGCGAGCAGGCCGCATGAGCGCAGGTCCACACTCAGTAGTGAGGCACAGCGGCGAAGAAGTGGCAGACACAGCTCGGTCACCTTCACACAGCCTGAAACACACACACGCATTTCAGCTGCACCGTCCTCTCTGGACAAAAGCGGACTGCACTGGATGTTGCATTATTAAGGTTAACATGACTATTAAATTAACAGGCAATGTTACGCTGACACACGATGTATTTAATAGGGATGCACTGATATGGAATTTCTAGGCCGATACAGATCATTCATAGATCAATCAACCAATCATTCACATCTCATTGTGGCTGGTAACGATAACCAATCTTTTAATAGCAATACATTTTTTTTTTACCTGCAACTGTTAGCTAATTCATTAAAAGCTTCTCTTTGAAAAATAGGTGTCATTTAAAAGCTTGGAATTTGAGTTTGGAATGTTTTTTAAGGTTTGGCAGATGTAACATAAACCAGAAATTATTTAGAATTTGCTGATTTGAATTAGAAATAAATGACAATACACTTGCATAAATTGTATGGTGCAAATTTACAGTGCATTCAGAAAGTATTCAGACCCCTTTATTTTTTCCAAATTTTGTTATGAAGCAGCCTTATGCTAAAATGCTTTAAATATTTTTTTTTTCTCACATAAATCTACACTCCATACACCAAAAATACAAAGCAAAAAACTTCCAGGGTCTGGCTGGGCCACTCAAGCACATTCACAGAGTTGTACCTAAGCCACACTTGTGTTGTCCTGGCTGTGTGCCTAGGGTCATTGTTATTGCGCTGGTGATGAACGGTGCCTGGTTCCCTCCAGACATGACGCTTGGAAATGAGGCCAAACAGTTCAATCTTTTTTTCATCAGAGTAGAGAATCTTGTTTCTCACAGTCTGAGAGTCCTTCTGGCGCTTTATGGGTCTTGCAAATCATGTGCAATCAATTGAACTTCCCACAGATGGACTCCAGTCAAAGTGTAGAAACATCTTAAAGATGATCCAGGAAAATGGGATGCACCTGAGGCAAATTTCAAGTGTCATAGCAAAGGTCTGAATACTTACCTTTTTGTCAATGTGATATATAAATCTTTTCTTTTTAATACATGTGCACGGTTATCAAAAATCTGCTTTTTGCAATCATTATGGGGTATGGAGTATAAATTGATGTGAAAAATTAAATAATTTAAAGCATTTTAGCATTAAGGCTGCATTATAACAAAATGTGAAAAAATGAAGGGGTCTGAATACTTTCTGAATGCACTGTATATGAGTGTTTATGGTAATCCTGATGACTCACAGAGAGAGAATAATGAATTTATAACAGATGTAATACTGGATTAAACCAAAATGATACAATAAACAGCATGTAACAAACATTAAACAAAACACACAATACAAACACAAACCCTAATCTCTGTTACAGCGCTCATCTCTGACAGTTCCATAATGGGAATAGGTAACATCATACAGATCGAATAACGTTAGAAAAGCCTTAACCCTAAAATACAATAAGCACACTTTCACTCACAAACTAGTGTTTTTAGCCATCTCGAGTCACTCTGTGAGAATTATTTCAAGACGTTTACATGGACACCTGAAAGCGGGTTATTGCAAGAAAGTAGCATTCCAGTTTACATGCACCATTTAAGCGCCATACTATTTACTCCCATATACATTCAGCTCAGTCAGTAACCAGCTTTCTCCACAGAAACGTAATTTCCCTGTGATGCTTGTGTAAATAACAAACATGGTATCCAAGGAAGAATTCACAATTTTATTCTCTGTTGCTTCTCTTTATTTCCAGATATTCCAGTGTTGTTGCTGTCACGACCTGCAGCGGAATTGCACTTCAATAGTAGACTTTCCCTTCACATAAAACTCTGGGATTCCAGACATGAACAAGGGCATTTACGCAAAAGTGAGAGACCGACGATATTTTACAGAGGTGTTTATAAACAGTGTTGGGTAACATTACTTTTAAAAGTAACTCGTTAGAATATTGCGTTGCTCCTTAAAAAATGTACAAAATTAAAAATGTACATTACGTAGTGTTACATTACTTTTGTTACTTTATTCTCACAGCCACTATCTCTTCTGCTATGCTAAATGTCTTCCAAACAAATAAGCCATGCATTCCATAAAAGAGACATTACAGGTCATGCTAGCTACTGTGCAACACTCATGTCAAAACAACATAGTAAACAAACAGATATTTAGAAAGTATCACTTCACATCATATTTATAATAAAGAATCAATAACATGAATATGCATGATTTGTTTTTCCATCAACATGGCAGCCAATATGAATAATCAAGGATAACCACTAAAGTCCAACACTTGAACCTGCATCATATCTGTCATCATGTCCCTTGCCCATTGACAGTGCCAGAGTCAATTTAAGTGGGGAATGCCAGCATAACTTGTTCAAGAAATAAGTCTGAATTTATATTTTTCACTTAAGTCAACTTGAATGGAATCGTTTTAAATGCTAAATGTCATAAAACCAAATTGTCATAAAAATGGTTGTTTCGTGAATCAAACGAATATTTTTTTCGAAACATTTAGCTTTGATGTCAGATTGGAGGTGAACCAAAATATCTATGCTGTTAAAGGGTATGACAAGAAGACATTTTCTTTGCATACGCAGTCGATGTAGAACGTTGCTAGAGTCACTGAACCAGATTCAGCTTTTCTCATCCCATTCTCCCAGTTATGGGGGGGAGCTATAAAAGGAGCAGTTTGGCTACATAAGTCAATATGAGTATTTCACCCTGTGTATCATGTCGTGGCAAGTGGAAGACTAGTCTTATAATCCCTCTGCCTAAATGTGTTATGCAGTGTGTATTAACACATGATTAAATCACATTTTACTCAACCGAATGTTGCTGCCCTCATGTCACACTAAAAACACGAAATGTGCATGTGTGTTAGCGAGTAGCAATGTCTGTATTTAAAAGGTGATTGACTCTTTTTTTTTTTCAAGGCTTGCAAGGCTGAATTCCTTTCTACATCCATTTACTGTTGTTTGCTAGAGCTTCTTGGTTGTACGTTCCAATTTATGTGTCTCGTCTCTGCTAAATAGTCTCTGGCCTCACACTCTATAGAAATACAATGCCAATCATGCACAATGTCTCCACCCCAAAGTCTGCACACTTTACTCCTGATTTCTCACAATACAGGACAGTAGAGGTGTACAAAAGCGATGCATTACTTTATTTAAAAAGTAACTGCGATGTTATGGTTTAAATAATAATAAAAATATTGCGTTACTTTACTAAAAAAGTAATCTGATTATGTAACACACTTTACTTTTATCACGTTACTCCAACCCTGTTTATAAATGGGTATAGTTTATAGTGTATGTGCTTTTCCCACTGCACTCCAAACAATATTTTGTTGAGTTCTTGTTGGGCTCCATCCTATGACATTTGTTCTCCGGTCTTTTCCATGCACATGTGCACTCCTCAGAAACCTGTAAGGCGCCACTTATGTATTTATATGGCCATATAAGTAGCTTTCTCTGGGAGTAACCTAGGTGTGTTAAACTGCTTTCTTTTAATCCCTTAAACACCTTAAGCAAACAGGTGTTCTCATTTACTGCACATGATATTTCAGAAAGTCACTTTCTGCAAAAACCCTGTAATAAAAAGTTTTCTTAAGTGCATGTAAATGTGGTCAGTGTTAGTTTGTGTTTGGGCTTGTTTTAAGCACAGTGCTGTAAGTAACAATGTGCTATTCCACACATTCATTTGATGTTTTATGAATATGCGAAAATGATTGCCCCCAAGTAATATTTTTGCCACGTTTTCTTTTAAAGCCTCATGAAACAATCCGAATATGGGAAATGGAATGTCGTTACTTAAAGCAGATGATCCTAATTAAAACCAGCCCCCAAACCAGTGTAACAAGGTGCAGAGATGTTAAAATAATCCTCACAGAGCGACATGACCTTGGCTCTCACTCACACAGACACGTTGTGTATGCAAACGCATACGGTCTCTTGCGGCAGCCCGAGTCTCTGCCTGAAAGAAAGAAGACACAGGCTCCAGACATTAGCCAAGGCTAATAAACCACAAATTATCTGCAAAAATATCTGCTGTAATTCCATTATAGGCACAATAATAATAATAATATTTGGATTTTCCTGATTATCCGACAATAATATTTCGGCCGCAGATATATCATGCTAGCCTAGTTTTTAATACTTTGATTGAGAGGGAATTTTCTTTTCTCATGATTGTTTACAAAACGATCATGTTATTGCTGTATTGCATATTTTCATATCACAAGAACGCAACAGTTGGTCTAGGGAAGTAATAATCCAATTGGTCCCACTTTATATTAGGTGTCTTTAACTACTATGTACAAACATTAAAATATAAACAATACAATGTATTTATTATGTAACTACATGTTGTTCCACAAAATCTTTCAAAGATTCACATTTGCTGCTACTGTGGTTGAGGTGCAATGTAATTAAACAAATGTAATTAAATGCAGGTAATTTAAATGCCAGAATAATGCAACAACACACATGTACATAATAAGAACATAGTATCAAATGCTTAAGTACATAGTAATTAAAAACACCTAATATAAAGTGGGTCCATTCAATACATTTTCTCCATAGACTACTTGATATTTAGCCATAACTTACAAACCTTAAAAAGACAAACTTACCGTTTGCTCAGATGTTGTTTATCGATGATGGAATATGCATCCTGAACAATCACGTTCCATTACTTCAACTTCATTATAAAAAAAAATACATAAAAAATAACTCATGTTCAATATCAGAATTCTTGGTAAATAACTACACTACCATTGAAACCTGAAGAGAAAAATTCACCAATCAAAGAGTCGTGGTAAACTAACCGCAGAATCCTCCCACTCCCATGACTCACTGAATGCAAAAAACTAGTCGGTCTTCAAACTACTTTTCATTCTTTTTTATATTATATATGGTATAGGTCCCCACAGGGTAAACAGCTTGAATATAGTGCCAATATTAATTAACTATGTGCAATACAAGTCAAGGGTTAAAAAAATAACCGGTTTTGTGCCGCTCTTTATTGGTAGCCTCTCATTTATTACTTTTCTTTTATAGATTTGTATAATAAGATGCTATAGCTATTTAGCCTATTTATTTGCTGAGTATCCATTAGTAACATTTTAAAATGCTGCACTTAGCGCCCATATGTCCCTCTCATAATGCGTCTGATCGGGGGTTACATGAACATAACAAAGCCTAATTATATGCAATTATTCTTAAGATTACTAGTCTTTCAAACAACAGACCAACTAGTCGATTATGAGAATTGGAAGTCTTGCACATCCCTAATCAAGATGGTGTTTCACAAGTGTTTACCCACCACATGAGCCGGGCCCATGTTGAAGCACTGGCAGGGCAGTAAACCAGGCCAGGGTGGCCTTTGACGTGGAGTTGAAGGAAGTTCTCAAATGTGTATTTGAGAAGCTTAACAACGAAAGGTCCATCCTTGCATAAAAGAGTTCATGACTTGACGAAAATGTTTTACTCAACTCGGAGTCTCACCCAATACTGTTCTTCCATGAGTTTCAAGGACAGCTGGTTCTCACCCTATTCAGTGAGAGTTCATGAATCCGTTGCAGCGGCTTTCACTATGCTTGATCACACCAAGCAGAGAGGATATCTAGAGCTTTCCCCAGTTGAAAAGGTTGTTGCAACCTACTTGTGCCCCTCCTCTCCTGGGCTGATTTAGAACTCTAAGCCAGTACTTCCATCCAAGCTGTATCAGCTGAAGTCCTCACCTGTTGGTAAGGCTTAATCTGAAGCAGGCCAGACTGTTTCAGCCCTGAACCCAATGACGGTCTTCCATGTGTACAAGCAAGACCTATTAAGGTACATGTACTAATGCGGTCCGGACCCCTGAGTCCTTCAAGGAACTGCGTCTCGCCACAGATTTGGCCCATTTGGCTGCAATATAGACAAGGCCTTTTTGCTTGATGCTCCAGTGTAGCAGCAGGGACTCTTCAGTGATGTATGAGTGCCATCACTGAGAGGTTCCTGTGTGTGGTTAGTACGAGAGCAAGAGAGCAGGATAACGGCGCCGAAGCCAGTTTAGCGATAGTGGGAGAGACAGCAACCGCTAGTTTTATCACTCAGAGATGAGGTGAACAACTCGTACTCAGCCCGCTGTGGTCATTGTTTCTTTAATGGATAAACTCAGTGTACTGGTCTCAACCACGATGGCAGAAATGCACAAACAGTCCAGTGTGGTTGGACAACAACACAGCAAATCTCATTCGTAGTAACAGTAAGATACAGTAATACTTTGAGAATTATTAGCAGCAATGAGCAGACTCTGCGGTCCTTAAAATGTACAAGCAATAACCTTGATACATAAGTAACACAATAACACACTATAATAATCGACCTCTGCCCAGACGTAAACCTCTTACTTGAGTCGCATAAGGACGTAGGTAGAATGTGTGTTTGTCCGTTGTTTGACTCCGACTCAGTTCCTCGAATCTCTGGTGATGACGGGAGGCAGTTTCCTCGCTCTGTCGGCGGGCAGTACAGCAGCTGGTTCTCCGCAGGTTGGCTGAGATCTCCTTCGGATCCGTTAGCGTGCTCGGTGGAACACAGAGAATCTCGGCTCATCCAGCAAGATGGAGATTGTATGGCCGAAGTTCATGTACGTACATTACTTCCTTAGGCAACAAGGCTATACCTGAGGGCAGCAGTGCTGCAAATAGACAAGACGCATACGGTTGCTGGAAGCAAGTTTAGGAGGAATCTCTGGGTTTTATACTCTCGATGGCATCATGGTTGAGGCTATTGTAATTTTCATCCAGTAGGAGTTGAGAGTTCGATCCTTCAGTTTTTCACAAAAAGTGTAAAGTGAGCAAGGCTTGATGGGATCTGTAGTCTGTTAGGACTCTTGATTTTGGTGCCGTTTGTGTTATCAGGCTTTGAGTGTTCCTACAGGCCTGCCTTTTGTCTCCTATCTGAGCACGAGGCCCAACAACGTTCCTGACGGTCTAGGGACCTAAAGATTCAGCTACGCTGGGCAGCTGCCTTCTGAGGGTGGGCAGCATCACAGAAGAGGCCCCGTGTCCATTGGATGCAAGGCACAGTTTTGGGGTGGTCTCCAGATGGGTACTGAACACAGTCATGTACTGCAATGTACTTCAATTCATGAGGCGGCCCCCTCACCATAATAGTGTTCTGTTTTCCACCGTAACAGTGTGAGATGCACCGTCAAGAGGTAGAGTCTCTTCACTACAATGGCGCGTTAGAGAACACACCAAGGGGCAAAATGCAGAAAGACTTCTACAGTCATAATTTTCTGTTAACCAAGAAAGATGGAGGGCTACGGCCCATTCTGGACTTGAGGTGCTAGAACCAGTCTCAAAAAGTCTCAGTTCAAGACTTTCTCTCATGCCTGACTGGTTCATGTCCATAGTGGACCATGACCTCATAAGACCCCACATCCACATGAGTGGACATTGTATTTTGGCTTTGTTATATGCAACATATAATTAAAATTAATTTAAACAGACTTAATACAACAACACTAGACTGTCATTTAAGTGTTAAACTTCTGGCACACTGAATCACGTGATACAACAACATGACGTTGATTTCTGTGAAACACTTCTATGGACACAGAGTCAACATAAGTGCCTCTGGTAAGAAAATATTTTAAGTTTTTTCATTGAAACCTGTTTGGGTGGAAAGAGTAGCATCTCTAGCTTCATTTGATATGCCACTTAAAAAACTTTATTAGTTTTTCGCACGTCAGAATGCTGATAAACATGATGTACACATATGTGTTAGTTATTTTTAATAACTTTCAACATTAACACACCTGTGGGTCATTTCTCTTCATTTTAATACACATGTTGTTATATTTTATTTTGTTATCACTGTACAATATGGTTCTATTCATTCAAATCTGTAAATGCATTCCTATATTAACTGTGCACTTTCACAATGAGCATCAATGGGTTCATCTAAGAGCTGAAAATGTTGCTTTCCTTTAGCTTTCTATGCAGATAAATCAATTCACTCCAAAAATCGGACCAAAAGTTTGGGCTGCAGATTTTGTTTGGACCACTCAAAATATTTGGCATTGATTGGATGATGCTGGCCATTACTTTAAATCAGAATAATTTATTCAGCTTTACAAAAAATCCATCATGAAAAAACATAAATAACCAACACTCCAGGAAACATAATAAGCCTAATAAGTTTGAATGAAAAAAATTTGAAGAAAAAGAAATCTTACTTTCTAGCAACTTAGTCCCCCACATTAAATATTTAGGAAAACTATTTGCTTTTAAAAACTACTTTTTTATTAGGTGCTACTAGTTACAAATCAAAAAAAGAAATGGAAAATGCACATAGCAGTCACGCTCGGGTCTCCAGAGGTTAAAGATGCATACTTTCATGTAGAAATAGCCCCTTGCCCCATGCCTTTCTTGAGATTTGCCTTCGAGGGTGCTGCATTTCAATTAAAGGTCCTTCCCTTTAAGAGAGAGTGCATTTGTGCCCGATTTTGGCTCTGGCGCATCGTGTTCTTCTGCATCTCCTGTCTGTCTATACATGCAATGCATGTCCCCGGTCACCTGAACTGTGGGGAAGACTTGCTCTCATGTCAGGTAGTCAGACCAGGGGAATGGAGACTTTAATCTCAGATAGTTCAAAGGATTTGGTCAATTCAGCCTGCTTAGGATACCATGTAAAAGGCTTGGTCTCCAAGCACAGACTTTCTCACTGCATATTTTGCACTCACTTACAATTTGCAAGGCAAGCTGTGCCCAATGGATCTCAAATCTCAATCTACCAGGAGTATGGCTTGGGTGAAATGGGTGTCTCTAGAAGACATTTGTATGGCAGCAGGCTGGGCTTCCCCAAACACTTTTGCCTGGTTCTATAACCTGAACGTTTCCTCCCTCTATACTCATATTCGGTCTCCGCAAATGTTAAACGGCAAAAGTTACTTGTCATTGTGGGTTCATACACATGTGTTAATGACACGCAGTGACACAGAGAAGAGCCCTGTAGCATCACCTCTTGCAGCACTACTGACTTCTCGCTGTTAAGGAACCAAGAGATGACTCTTCCCTTCAGATGAAAAATCCAGATGGAACGACACCGTGCTCTGGTTTGTATGCCTTCAATAACATGAACATAACAGGATGGAGAGTCAAGGGCCATCTGCCAATTCGTGATTCTATACTGGCTTGATTGTAATTCCCGGGAGGAGTTCCCGTAGTGTTAGCTTCTGATGCAGCATATCATTCCCTCCTTTCAGGGAACCGAGGTTAGGTTAGATTTGTAAATGAAATGTTTCAATACTTACAATCAACTAATAAAAATCCCTAGGTTTATATTTTTCTATTGATATAATTGTATTAAATGCCTGCAGCACATGTGGTTTACCCGCCAGGTTGACATAGGTGAGGCTCTCTCTGAGCGGTGATATTGGAGAGGTTAGCGTGTGGATCGTCTGGTCCGTGATGTGGCAGCACCGACTTAGGTCAAGCTTGGTCAGGTGAGGAAGGTAGCGCACAATCAGGCATGACACAGCGTCAGTCACTTCCAGTCCAGCCAGTCGTAGCTCTATAACATTCTGGAAACGTCCGCCTCGGTTATCCCCATGAGCTGTAAAGAATAACCAGTCAATTTTAGATTATTCTCATTTATAGGTCTGATGTATAGTCATATATTGTCATAATGTTTTGCATTTCTCTCAGTATTGCCCATATACTTGATTATACACTGCCTGGCCAAAAAAAAAAAACAGTCGCATTATCTAATATTTTATTGGACTGCCTTTAGCTTTGATTACGACATGCATCTTGACATTGTTTCGACAACCTAATGCAAAGTCACATTTATTTCCATCCAGAGTTGCATTCATTTTTGGCCGAGATCTTGTATTGATGACGTAAAGTCATCTCCGGCACATGCCAAAGACTTTCAATGGGGTTAAGGTCAGGACTCTTTGTTGGCCAATTCATGTTGAAAATTATTCCTCATGCTCCCTGAACCACTCTTTCACAATTTGAGCCAGATGAATCTTGGCATTGTTGTCCTGGAATATATCTGTGTCGTCAGGGAAGAAAAAATGCATTGCTGGGATAACTTGGTCATTCAGTACATTCAGGTAGTCAACTAACTTTATTTTATTGCCGCATAACATTGCTGAGTCAAATCTGAGCAGTTAAAGCAACCCCAGATCATAACACTCCCTCCAGACGCTTGTATAGTGGGTACTATGCATGACGTAAATGCATAACCTAAATGATGAGTATGTTACAGTATAACAGAACTTCAGTGTCTTCCAGCTGCTATTGTCAGATGTACCATGGCACTCAATAGGTATACCTCATCAGGATTTTTAAAGCCAATCCATTACCGATTTTCTTATAGGACAACACCAATCCCAATACTGTGTAGTATTATACAGTACATGCAGAAGAATTGAAATGACATGATTTGAATATAGGATTTACCCAATCTTAATCCTGGAATTCCACAACGTCATAAATTAGACGGACCAGGCAGCAACATTGCTCAGAAAGGCCCCTCTGCACAATCTCCTGAACTTCCACACAGAGTTAAAGACTCTTACCAAAAGACCTTCAAATTTGCACGACTCGAATACTAACACATTTCATCTTAATCCAGGAACGTTCTACACAAAGTCGCAGTACTTTAATGATTTAACCTTCTAAAATGTACGGAATGCATTTAAATCCATGATTTTACAATACCTAGACTTGCTAGGCAATTCTGACAATTGCTTTGAACTGTGGTAACTTGTACAACTGACAAATTAATGATTATAGCCTGATGTACCTCTTTAAAATGTGTGTAATGTTTTATCAATGTTGTATAAGCAAGGAATTAACCAGTAACCAGGGATTTTCATGTTTTGTTACCTACGCATACACATATTAATGAAAGAATGTCAAATTTGATATGCAAACACTTACTTAGTTACATGGAGGAAGTGAATAACAATGAATATCATGTCTCTTGTACCATTCTCAAGATATAAAAGTTCATGATTAAATATGCACTGTTTTGGAGCGGGAGATTTGTAAGAATCTGAAACAAAGGACCATAAATCAACTGTCAGAAACGCCCAGTTGACCATGTGACTCTGAAAAGTCACTTCGGATTGGTGCACGACACCTTAGGGGATGCAGCCAATTTCAGTTCAAATGTTTCCAAACAGGAAGAACACTCTCGCTTCAATCTCTTCCTCTTCTGTCTTCACACGCTTGTCTCTCCTGCTCTTTGGACTGCTCAGACTTCGTTCTGACTCTTCCCTCGTGGTCTTCTCGGGATCTCGTCGGAACCAGGTCCATGCCATGTGAGGTCCAAGGGAGCTCGGGACACAAAGTCCCGAGAAAGCCTCTCACTCTCTATGGTCCATGAGAAGCCCTCGCTTCAAAGCCAACCTCACCATTCATACAGACAATAACTTCGATCTTACAGAGGTCAAAAAAACATTGACGGAACGAACTTTCGACCAAGAACCAAGCAACATAAAGAACGCAAGGAAACGCCACTACACGTAAATACATCTCCAATATTGTGCTCAAAGCGCTGGTGTAGTTATTAAATATTTTGGGTAATCCGATACACAAAAATTTAGACACAAAGAAGGGTAAATGGTTCTTCAGGTATTGTCAACAGACAAATTCACTGTATTGATCATTTATTTCACATTCTGTCACTCTTCTCACCAACCTGTCTTACGTAAATATATATATATATATATATTTTAGATTAGATTTATGTTTAGAACAGCAATAAAGTTTGTCTGTATTCAAAGATTATTGACTGTGGTATATTTTGATAAATAATCTTATCCCTGTTTCCAAAATGATTTCGCTTCAAAGCTGTACCTAAATATGTGTGATATTATTTTCAATAAGCCATTAGAATAATATCTCTCCAATAAGTGAATTAATCATAATTTACTTATTAAAGATAATTCCTTATAGTAGAAATTGTGAGTGGATACGTTGTATTAAGATTTTAATAGAGGAGAATTTATTCAGACAAATAATCTAGTTATTTGTCATTTATCTAATTTATAATGGTTGTCGAACGTGACTAATACTATTATAAATTTCATTACCTAATAATGTACAATAAGGACAGTTTAATTTAGTTCATAGCTCACATATTTTGAGACCCTAAATTCCCTTCTAAATTTAGCATACCAAATATCCTTACATATAACGGTGTGAGAATGAGAGCACTTCAAAGTTCCCTTCTAAATGTCGCATACCAAATATCCTACAACTGTTTATTTAACTTTTTTATCAGTCCGCTCTTTCATAACTGGCTATATGTAAGCTTTCTGCTCACATCCTGTTGGTAATATCATAGTTATTGCCTCGTTTTGCTGACAAAAACCCCCACAAAATTAGGTTGGTTAATTGATAATCAAATAAACAAGCACAATAAACATTCATTAATGATGGGAACACATGCTGTTCTGCTTGGGAGTTATTTTCTACATAATCTTATAACCCACGTTCAAATCATATTTTGATGACTATGCCCAGCGGCGTCTGAAGATTGTTTAACAGCACGCACCCTTTTCATATTGACATATTGTTCACAAGCTTTTGTACACCACATCATTCTTTACTGCTGAAGCAAGTTTGTTGTCTTACAACATTCAGTCAGCTTTCCTCAAACTATCATGATGACATAACAGTGATGCCAAAGTCTTAAAGGAACTGTGTGTCTTTTGTGCAACATGGGCAATCGGTTTATGCGATTGGCCAAATTATGAGACCGCCAATCGAGTTATATATAGAACGTGAACATTGGCTGATACCGATCCATGGTCGATCGATCAGAGCATCCTTAGGACTTGATGTCTAAAAAAACAGCAACCTTTATACATAAAGGGAATTAAAATGAGACCCCATAAATGGCTACAGGAAGAAGGTTGTTGGTTCCATTATGACTGCAATAGTGCTGCTTTGTGGGAAATCCTTGACAGACAAAATCCATCAAAACTTTGTGACCTACATCATCAAGAAATATCTAGCTAACGTCCTAGTGCCACTCTTAGAAAAAACGTCAAACACTAACTTTCAAGACATTATCAACAAAGTTTAAAAATGTTATAAACAAATGACACTACCGTGGCATTATGCCATGTAACATCAACGGAAAAGTTCTGGGACCTATAGCAACTTATATTGGCCAAGAACCACCACCAACAGAAAAAGCCATCTAACTGACTTATGTAGCAATCAATCACAGTCGGTTTTGTCATTACGTGTGTATAGGGGCAGAGTTATTCAAGATATACAGTATAATATCATAATACAAGACATGGGGAAAATAAATAATTTAATGGTGTGACATTCTCCATGAGCAATTGCACAGAAAACACAAGGTAAAATAGTGGGAAATGTGTAAAGAATGCAAGTAAAGCTCACAGAGCATTTTACAGACATAACTAAGTAAACAAAGCAGAGGATGTTGTTAAGCTCGAGGATGTAGTTAAGCTCGAGGATATCCACTTTATTTTCTCCTAAATACTTCAAACTAAATTCTGAATATATTTAAAATATTTTATGTCACTAACCTGGAAAACTTGGACAAATCTGGTGATTATTTTGTCCTCAAAAGTGTTCATTGTCTTAACGCGGAAACTTGTGAACATGATTCTGTATCCAGGCGGACCGATGAAAAGCTTTGTTTGCTTCTGCTCACAGAAGTTCCATCAAACTAGCAAATAAGATTTGCGCTGAGTAGTTCGAGTAAGTGTTTTCCAATTTTGTGTGCTATGTGCATCACACGTTTAGAGACGGACTGTGGGCTGTGTGTGGGCATGCTGTGCGGACATCACTGTTTACATAAACTATGTGTGCAGCTTTCTCTTTATTCCCGCATACATGTGGCTTTCTCCACAGCAACATCATTTCTAACAATCTGTTCCACGCGAATGCTGCTAATGTGTGCCCATGGCCACTTAAACGGTGTTCTCTGGAAGAAAACCTGGGTGTGTTAAACCACTTTCTCTTAATCCTTTGACCAGTGTAAGGAAAACAGTGTTCATGTTTACATGATGTTTTAGAATGCCACTTTCTGTAAAAATCCTGGAATAAACAGTTATCTTAAGTGAACGAAAACATGGTTACTGCTACACTATGGGCTTACCTGCATCTAAGTAGTAATAAACTGTTAATGGAAATGAATAAATAAATCAACTAGAGCACTTCATCCTGATCTCGTGAAAATTATGTGAATGGCAATATTTTGCAAAATTACATTTTGCGGTTCATTAACCATTTCATGGCAGTTTTGAGAAGAAATGTACACCGAGTGGCGCTAAAAGGGAGTTACATTTTCTCCCAAACAGGTAAAACTCAACAATCTCACCTAAATCTCTCGTGGGGCTACGTTTTCTCAATTCTTACCTCTTATTTTATTCACATGGAATTTTTTTTTTTTTTTTTTTTTAAGTCTACAGTGCAGCCTAAATTATGGGCCTTTCTTCAGTCACTTGTTTCCTGAAAAGACGTGGTGCAATCCAGTGCTGACTAAAGCCAGCATCTCACTAGCCAATTTTTCCAATTAATTTCAGGTGTTAGCTTTATTTACATAATCACCGACCAGGAGGAAGGAGACGGAGAACACATTAGCATCTCTCAGTGGGAGGTGTTAATCACTTGACCTTCAGGACTCCCTGCTGAGTTAACGGCTTAAAAAAATGAAAAAAAAAAAAAACACATCTGGCTTGCTTGAAATTATCACTGGCTATGAACATGGGTTATAAGGTGATGTAGTATTTAAGTATCTTTATTAAATAATGCAGCCAGTTGGCGCCAACCCACATCTCAGAATAGCATTCTGAGGTGCTATTCATCTCAGCTTAATTGTAGAACGGTTGTCAGAGTTATCATTGACTTTGCCAGTTCAAACCAGTCTGGCCATTCTCTGTTGACCTCTCTCATAAAAAAGGCATTTCCATCTGCAGAACTGCCGCTCACTGGATGTTTTTTTGTTTTTGGCACCATTCTGAGTAAATTCTAGACAATGTTGTGTGTGAAAATCCCAGGAGATCAGCAGTTACAGAAATACTCAAACCAGCCCATCAGGCACCAACAATCATCCATGCGATTATCTAATCATCCAAATGTGTGGCAGCATTACAGTGCATAGAATCATGCAGATACGGGCCAGGAGCTTCAGTTAATATTCACATCAACCATCAGAATGGGGATTTTTTTTTAATCTCAGCGATTTGGACCGTGGCATGATTGTTGGTGTTGGTTTGACTATTTCTGTAACTGCTGAACTCCTGGGACTTTCAAACACAACAGTCTCTAGAATTTAATCATTAAGGCTGTTCCCCTGCCATTGCCTGTGCTCAGAGCCATGAAGGCTGTTCCCCTGCCACTGCCCACGACCACGGAGGTCGTTCCCCTGTCACTGTCTGTGTTCACAGCCACTGAGTCTGTTCCCCTGCCACGGCCAGTGCCTGAGACTTCCTCGGCTCCACCCCTTAGCCATTCTCTCCTGAACCCTGTCCAGCAGCTACGGCCCAGTCCTCTGACCATAGTCCAGCGGCCACCGCCCAGTCCTCTGACTCCTGTCTAGCGTTCTTGGCATTTGCCTTGCAATGTATGCTCAGGTTTCATTTAGTGTGAGAATGCCCCGCCTCACTTTGTTTGGCATTGCTATGCATTCTCTCATCTAGGTTGTTGGTTGGCATGGGCGTATATGGCCTCAATGTCTTCGGGTGTTTTGCTGTTCTTGTTTTGTTTCTGTATCGCAGTGTGTCTCTCTGTTTTATGTCATACCCTGCCTCCTTGTTTGCTTATTATTATTTATAACTCTGTGCTTGGGTCCTGAGCCTCTCTCATTCTCTACACTCTGACAATTGCCAAGGTACATCTACCTGTGTTATATACATTTGTTCAAAAACCTGCATGTCACAAATTAAACATGAGAAGAGTCTGTATAATGCAGACAATAAACCACTAATCTCAACCAACAAAACCCATCTTCAGTTAGACTCATTATTAGATACTTTAATACTGTTAATGACAAGTCACGTGATGCAATGTGAGATTCGGACGTGTGAATGGCGAGCTCTGCGCACTTTGCTAGTTTTAACACTATACATTTCATAAGTCAGTGAGATTCAATACACTTCATTACATAACTGTTCTAGGAGGACAATATGTCAAAGAATTCAAAATCATCAGGCTCTGGAGACATTAAAAGACACTTACACGCTCAAGCTGACACTCCAGAAGCCCCGAGCCAGAGGGATGATTGGTCGGAAAAATTAGGGAAATTCGGCGAGAAATGTTGAACATGTCGACAATGCTGATGAAGGTCGTTGCTGACTTGCAGGATCTTGCTGTAATACGTCGATCGATCAGTGCCATGGAGACGGAATTCACTGAGGTTGTAACAAGAGTGGGGCATGTTGAGAAATGCATAGATTATCTGGAGTCATCGGAGAGGGAATTATCTATTAAATCCGCTAGTGACCAAGGTGGATTTGGAGCATATATGGGAGAAGTTGGGAGGATATGGATAATCGAAGCTGGTGGAATAACATCCGTATTGTTAGAATTCCTGAGGCTGAAGAGGGCCAGGATATGGTGAAATTCCTGGACGGGCTCTTTCCGAGTCTGCTTGACATAGCAGGCCATAAACTGGAAATCGAGCGAGCTCACAGGTTTCTGGCTTGGCAATCCACTGAGGAAGACAGGCCCGATCAATTCAGGCCAAATTTCTGAGATCATCCGATAAAGATCTTGTGTTACGTGAGGCGAGAAGTAAAGGAAGGCTTTCTTGGAAGAACCACAGTATTATCTTGTTCCCAGACATTGCAAATTCGACAAGAGAGAAATATGATCGATTCAAGGAACACAAGAAACATTTACATCAATGGAAAGTCACTTTTGCACTAATGTTCCCAGTCAAATTGAGAATAGATGCTAAGGATGGCCGTAAAACATTCACATGTCCCGAGCAATTTATGTCCTTCATTCAGTCAATGGAGTGAATAAATTGTTTTGTGGTACTCATGTTGTAACCGAATGGACCGACTCACTGAACATTCACTTGACTGTTCGAGGGAACTGAACACCTTCTTTGTTTCTTTTTGTGCTGGTTCTGCCTAGCAGTTGGAGTTTGTTTTGGGGAGTAACACTTTTGGGACAGTGTTGTGGATGAATCTGCATGTTCTTTGTGCTTATGCCTCCTATTGGCTGGAATGTGTTTTGTGGAGTATTTCTTGCAAGACACTGGAGTGATTAGATCATTTGTTGCACTCATGTAGCTCGGAATGGGCCGGCTCACTGAACATTCGTTTGACCGTCAGAGGAAAATTAGCGCCTTTTTTTCTTCTTTTTTTGTGCTGGTTACACCTAGTGGCTAGAGTTTGTTTTGTGGAGGAACACACCTTCGGGACAGTTATGTGGATGAATCTACACAGTCTTTGTGTTTATTCCGCCTATTGGCCAGAGTTTGTTTTACAGACTTTCTTTTGTTGTGCAATTCTGCCTCACACAATTTGTATAGAAACACCGGACTTGAGCAATCCGACAGCAAAGCTGTCATAGGCGTAAATGGACTGTTAGTGTTTAGAGGGATGGACGACGGTTGGCTCGGTCATGCGCAGGGTTAATGTGCACGTTTTTCTTTTTTCTGTTTGTTTGGTTATGTTGAAATGTGGTCTTTATAATTTTGTTTTTGACACACAATCTATTTTTTCTCATGTGTCAAAATGTCAGATGTTAATATGAGTGGATTGTCTCTCTCCACATGGAATGTGAATGTGTTGGGAGCCCCAAAAAAGAAGTTTATTTCTCTTCCTAAGGGTAAGAAATATGATATAGTCTTTCTACAAGAAATTCAGGGGAAAGTCTTATTTTGGCTAATATTTACACACCTAACGTTGATGATCAGGGCTTTTTTATAGATCTTGAATGGATGTTGCAAGATGCTGGCACCTCTCATGATATAATATTGGGAGGAGATTTTAATCTTTTGATGGACTCAGTCCTTGACCATAGTGAAGCATAATTGTGTAAGCCCCCTAGAGCACCATTGACTCTTCACAGGATGTGTAAAAATCTTGTTCTTACAGATATTTGGAGACTTTTGAACCCATCTCGTAGGGACTATCATTTTTTTTCATCAGTCCGTAATATTTATGTCCCTCATTTCATCTGTTGTTGAGTGCTCAATTGGAAACATTTTAGTCTCAGATCATGCCCTGTTGAGTTTACCCCCCGCTGCCACACCGTGTTTCGTTAAAGCCTATTTATTTTTGTTACAAGCCGTGTTTCGTTAAAGCCTGTGTAAAGTTCATTTGTTTCAATGTACCGGTAGGCACCTGCGGCTTATAGACAGGTGCGGCTTATTTATGTTCAAAATAATATTTTTTTTATAAATTCAGTGGGTGCGGCTTATATTCAGGTGCGCTCAATAGTCCGGAAATTATAAGTCAGTTATATTTATTTAACATATCCTTCTGTATTACATTCCCCTGCACACTGTAAATAACAGATTTGTATTTGTACATATATGTGTGTGTGTAATATACACACACACACACACACACATATATATATATATATATATATATATATATATATATATATATATATATATATATATATAAATATTTATTCTGTCTTATTGTGTATTTCTATATACTTGTATTCTCTATTAGCTTTTTATTTTTACTCTATTTTTCTACTATCTGTCTTGTTGTTGTATTGTTTGTGCACTGGAATCTTCTGTCACCAAGAAACAATTCCTTGTATGTGTAAGCATACTTGCCAATAAATATCATTCCGATTCTGATTCTATAACTTAAATTTGCAATGAAGCGAATGCACAACGGAGCTTGACTTCTAGGAAGAGTGCATAAACGGGGCGCAAGCCCTTCCTTTCATGTTGTTTGTTGACATGTTATCATGAATAAACTCTTCTGTGTATTAGTTTGTGAAAGAATTTCAGGATTGTAACTTCAGTCAGAGACAAATGGACATAAAGTTGATAGCATACACCTAGTCGTGGTGTGTGCTTGGCTTGAGTAGAGCAGTAAACATGTATCTCACGTTATGTATGCACCATTGCCATTTGTAGCACAAAATCATGAAGTCTCTAAAATGAAAAATTAATAGGTCCCTAGTATGAAGAATTCACAACACAGTTACAAATGATCTATACTCATTAAATTCCAATTTTTCAGGAATTTATTTCTTGCTTTGCAAGGTCTTTTATGCAAGTTGATATATTTATCACATGCAGAACTGCCGACTCTATATAAAATAAATAAATAAATAAAAACAAATATAAGAAACGATCTGTGTTGACTTTTTCGATAGTAAAAAAAACACAACTATCGGCCGATAAACCGGCAAATCCGATATATTAGGCCAACCTCTAGTTCAGTGTATCAGCAGTTGTAAACACCCACACTCCTCTGGTGCAGCTCTGAGATTTCAGTTTGCAAGCATTTCAGAATTTCATTTGGAATGGAAAACTGGTTAAAAACTAATGTCAAAAACACAGGAAAAAAACAATTCAGCTAAAATAAAAGCTCTATTCAACCAGATGCATAAAATTAAAGACATAATGACAGAAAAATCGGACTACTGTGAAGAAAAAAATTATAGTCAAAGTAGTAGCAATAATTTCACAAATTATTTTATATTTATTATTATTATTATAATATGTAAGCAATATCACAAAGCATATGTGTACTGAACATCAGCACACTGTGAATCAGCCACAGCAGCCTTGTGCCACAGGCAATCATTAATTTATACTGTGAAGATTTGTTTTGCAGCACTTTTTGAACCAAATAACTGCAATATTTTGCTCAAAATAAATTATTATTTTCATTTGATTAAAATTGTATGCTCTAATTTGATTAGACACTGTTTTGATGATAAAAATAGTCTGGGAATTAACAAAAAGACAAACAAAAGACAAGTATGTTTGTTATTAGTAATAAAGCTTTTCCAATAAACTTCAGTATAATTTGGAGGTTGGGGGTTTCGGTGTTGAGCGCAATCCGATGATATCATCATAGGACTATAGCGTCGCATATTGCATTATTAAACATCTTATAGCATATTCTATTTTCCTCCATATCATGCAGCATTAATATACCAGCAGAAGTTGCACTAACATGTACAGGAGGAAAGGATGGATATGAATAAAGGAAATGAATGAGAGCAGGGACCTGAGCGTGTGTCATTGGAGGGCGGAGCCAGCAGTTCTTTAAGATGAGAGTCTTTGAGATCTTCAACTCGACTGAGATCAAGCAGACGCAGACACGGGCACACAGACTGACACAGTGCAGAAACTGATGACCACGGGCAGCCCGACACATTCAACTCCAGAAGACCTGAGGAAGACCACGATTATGCTGATCTTACTCAATAAATAACGAACAGCACAAACTGTTCATAAAGTGACTGATGTAAAAAGCTGGTGTAAAGCATTTGTAAAAAGCTTAACATTTAAAGGGATAGTTCATCCAAATATGAAAGTTCTTTTCACCATTTACTCTCATGTTTTTCCAAACCTTCATGACTATCTTTCTTCTCTCTTTCCCTCCCTAGGCTGCATTTGAGGCAACATTCGTACAGTAAACACACAGTTTTAACAAGGTACCATCAGCACACCAGAGCAAAAGGGAAACAAACACTGGCTTACCGTTTTACCAAGCGCTGTAACTTTGCTGTGTGACAAACAATCTGGAATCATGTGTAACTGTCACATGAAGTCCTCTTTGGAACCTGAATTTCTTCAGAACATTGAATCTTTGTGACATTTATTGTGCACATGTCACTAAACTCTGACTCGAACTCTAGTCTGTAAGTGAGAGTGTGCAAAACCAGTTATGCTAAAATAAAAAAACGAGAGAAAAAAAACTAGTGCTGTCAGTCGTTTTAAATTTTTAAACATGATGAATCGCAGATTTTTTTTTTTTGTTAATCGCAGATTGTAAAAGTGCTTTGACACTATATATGCATCATTTCTTGTCAAAATTAATTAATTTAAATTTTAGGAAAGGAAACAAAACAATATTTAGCAATATAATGCTTTATTAAAATTTTCCAACAATTCCACAGTAAAAAGACAGAAATGCACCAATATAGAACCAATTCAAGTAACATTAAACATTTCCCAAAGTCTAAGTGGGAGTTTGACTAATTGAAAGAACTAGTTTCCCCACATAGGCAGCATATTCATTGCAATGGGCATTATATCTCTTAAACTCTCATCCACCACAATATTAATTTGCCAGTAGACTGTGGCTATTCGCTTTGTTCATGGTTTGTGTCAGAACGTCAACACCAGCGTCGAGCACCACTTTGAACTCACCATGAAAAGTGCTTGCAAACAAACACACAAAGGCTGAAAAATACTTGATTTCTTTCACAAGCCCCATCTGGGCTTGTTTTGTACATTAAATAGCACTAAGAGCTCCTTTCTCCATCATTTTATCACTGACAGGGAAGTGCTTTCAGATCTTGTTTTATTTAATGATATAACAACCCCTGCGGCTCCATCATAGGACAGAGCGTAACGGTCAATTAGCATGTTACGACAGTACTGCCAATAGAATGTCCATGGGACAGCCGCGTTATGCTGTTTTATGCAAAGCCTGTGGTCTCATCTAGATAGAAGTGTTCTGGCGCTATTGTGTGTCTGTTTGTGGTGTGTGTACATCAGTGTAATGACTCCAGGCGGACACATTACAACAGTGTTTATGCTGTATTTACGGTCAATGCATTAATCGCGATTTAGAAAAAATATTACGTAAACTTTTCAAATTGATCGCATGTGCTAATTCTGACAGCTCTAAAAAAAACATATATCAAAGAATTTATAATAATAATTTCTTTTTTCTTTACAAACCCGAAGTTATCTATACAGTTATCCTAAAACGGACCTAAACTCGGCCTGAAACTGGATTGGTTTGTTGGATCCCATTGGGCTCACATCAGCTAGTGGACCTCTAGCTGTCATTCTCATCACTTGTTTCAAGAAAGAAAGTCATATGGTTCTGAAACAATATATGGTTGAGTAAATGAACAAAATTTTCACTTTTGGGTTAACTATACCTTTAATGCTATTGTTAATTAGGCAGGAGAGCGATATACCTTGTAAACGGTTAATGAGCCACATGAGCTGTTTCTTGGAGATGTTGGTGTAGCCCAGGTTAAGAGAGACGGGTTGTCGTCGGATTATACCACTCAGCATTGGAGGAGTTATAGAGCGCTGACGACTCAAATCAATTTGAGTCCATAACCTCTTATCACAGCACCTGAAAACACAACACACGTTTAAAGATGTCTGACAGAAGACATTTAACACAAATTATATACAGTATAAAATGACAAATCCTGCTAATAGTTACATACATTGAATAAATGACACAAATGAATGTTCTGTTACAGTTACTATTACTTTACTGTAGGCAGGGGCGGACTGGCCATAGGAAGAACCACTCAACAACTTTTGATTTCTCTTCCCAGTCCGCCCATGACTGTAGGGATAGACAATATATTGAATTTCGATTTATATCGCAAACCAAAAAAATGACGAGGCAAAACTCGATATTTCAAAATTTTAAAGATGTCCATGTGATGTCCATCATAAACTCTCTATTGCTTAATTTGACCCCTACTGCACTTTTTTCCTATACAGGGTTCACACAAGGTCCTTGAAGTGCTTGAATTTAGCATTTAGAAATTAAGTACTGGAATCCCTGGAAAATGTTAATGTTTTTTTTAAAAAGTGCTTGACATTAAAGAGAACATTTCTTCAGTGTAATGTGTGTCCATCAAAGTTTAATCCCGAACTCCACTTTAATTGAATAATATGTCTTTTAATATCCTTTCTGTTCTTTACAATCAGATGAAAAAGTAAAAATAAATATAATTTTTAATAACAAATATCATGGATGAGCTAAAAACTAGACTTCTCTCTCGTTTAGAAACCGGGACCCTGTTTTTGCCAATCTGATGATTTCTTAAAGTGACAGTAGCCTTTTTAGTTCTTGTTACACACATTAATTAAAACTTAATGTTA